>NC_059185.1:13108845-13367246 GCF_020631705.1 Daphnia magna | reverse complement strand
GTTGTACTTCAGTTACATTATTGTATCTTTTACAAACCGCTCCCGTTGTCCTAGGATGAACGGTTTCAAAAGTTAAAGAAGAACACATTGCAGCATTCACAAGTTCTCATCATAGAAACATGGCTATTGCCGACGAATATTCAGAGTTCATCCAGATAGAGCACACAGAATCTCACTAATTTTGACATTCTGCGTCGATCTAGACCATTCCCGTTGCTCTAGCATGGACGGTTCCAAAGTTAGCAAATACGGCTAAATATGCAAATTAGCTATAACTCCGCAACCGATAGCCGCCCGATGAAAATATTTGCACGCCGAGCTCCTCTCCTCCTTCCCGATCAAGCCCTCGAGTCAGATTCACGATTTACCTGAACGGAAAAAATCAACGGTGACGTCTTGCGGCAGACGGGCGCTTCGCGCCCGCTGCCACGCGTTTACAATTATCCTTATTGCAACACAACCGAGGCCCTCCTCCTAAAAATCATTTATCGGTTTTATCTCTTTTTCTCAAAATTTTACACAAACAAGTTTGAAAATGATGTTATTTCGACTAATTTTGATATTCTGCGTCGATCTAGACCATTCCTGTTGCTCTACGATTTATGGTTCAAAAGTTAGCTATTTTTGCATAAAGGTTTCCTAAGTTCTCACTGTAGTAAAATGTTGATTTCTCACGAATCTTTGATATTTAAATATTGAAATGCATAGATTTCGACTAATTTTGAGATTCTGCGTCGATCTAGACCATTCCCATTGATCTAGCATGTACGGTTCAAAAGTTGTGCAAATGCGGCTCAAATTGAAAATTCGCTTTAACTCCTCAACCGCAAGCCGCACGATTGAAATATTTATGTGCCGAACTGCTTTTTGCTTTCCCGACCGTGCGGTGCTGTCAGATTTCCGATTTACCTGAATGAAAATTTTGACTCCGGAATTTTCAGGAAAGTCGATTTTGTGGCTCAATTACAATTCGCCCCGAGGAAATATTTATGTGGCAATCTCCTCCTATGTGCCCCAATTCTCCTAACGTCAAATTTGCGATTTACCTGAATGAAAATTTTGACTCCGGAATTTTCAGAAAAGTCGATTTTTTGGCTCAATTACAAGTCGCCCCGAGGAAATATTTATGTGGCAAGCTCCTCCCTATGTGCTTCACATTATTCTAACGTCAAATTTGCGATTTACCTGAATGAAAATTTTGACTCCGGAATTTTCAGAAAAATCGATTTTGTGGCTCAATTACAAGTCGCCCCGAGGAAATATTTATGTGGCAAGCTCCTCCCTATGTGCTTCACATTATTCTAACGTCAAATTTGCGATTTACCTGAATGAAAATTTTGACTCCGGAATTTTCATGAAGAAATCGATTTTGTGGCTCAATTACAAGTCGCCCCGAGGAAATATTTATGTGGCAAGCTCCTCCCTATGTGCCCCACATTTTCCTAACGTCAAATTTACGATTTACCTGAATGAAAATTTTGACTCTGGAATTTTCAGAAAAATCGATTTTGTGGCTCTATTACAAGTCGCTTCGAGGAAATATTTATGTGGCAAGCTCCTCTCTATGGGCCCCACACTACCCTGGTGTTGGAATGGTGAACTACCTGAACGAAAAATTTCACTGCGAATTTCCGAGAAAACTCGTTACTACGCCAAAACTGCGGTTAATATCTTTACGAAATACATCGGAACGTATTATCTAACAAATTCTGCATCTTTCTAGACCGCTCCCGTTGTCCTAGGATGAACGGTTCAAAAGTTGAAGAACACATTGCAGCATTCACAAAGTTCTCATCATAGAAACATGGCTATTGCCGACAGATATTCAGAGTTCATCGAATGAAATGCATAGAATCTCACTAATTTTGACATTCTGCGTCGATCTAGACCATTCCCGTTGCTCTAGCATGGACGGTTCCAAAGTTAGCAAATACGGCTAAATATGCAAATTAGCTATAACTCCCCAACCGATAGCCGCCCGATGAAAATATTTGCACGCCGAGCTCCTCTCCTCCTTCCCGATCAAGCCCTCGAGTCAGATTCACGATTTACCTGAACGAAAAAAAATCAACGGTGACGTCTTGCGGCAGACGGGCGCTTCGCCCCGCTGCCGCGTTTACAATTATCCTTATTGCAACACAACCGGCCCCTCCTCCTAAAAAATCACATTTATCGGTTTTATCTCTTTTTCTCCAAAATTTTACACAAACAAGTTTGAAAATGATGTTATTTCGACTAATTTTGATATTCTGCGTCGATCTAGACCATTCCTGTTGCTCTACGATTTATGGTTCAAAAGTTAGCTATTTTGCATAAGGTTTCCTAAGTTCTCACTGTAGTAAAATGTTGATTTCTCACGAATCTTTGATATTTAAATATTGGAAATGCATAGATTTCGACTAATTTTGAGATTCTGCGTCGATCTAGACCATTCCCATTGATCTAGCATGTACGGTTCAAAAGTTGGCAAATGCGGCTCAAATTGAAAATTCGCTTTAACTCCTCAACCGCAAGCCGCACGATTGAAATATTATGTGCCGAACTGCTTTTGCTTTCCCGACCGTGCGGTGCTGTCAAATTTCCGATTTACCTGAATGAAAATTTTGACTCCGGAATTTTCAGAAAAGTCGATTTTGTTAGCTCAATTACAAGTCGCCCCGAGGAAATATTTATGTGGCAAGCTCCTCCCTATGTGCCCTCCACATTTTCTACTATCAAATCTAAATTTTTGATTTACCTGAATGAAAATTTTTTGACTCCGGAATTTTCAGAAAAATCGATTTTGTGGCTCTATTACAAGTCGCTTCGAGGAAATATTTATGTGGCAAGCTCCTCTCTATGGGCCCCACACTACCCTGGTGTTGGAATGGTGAACTACCTGAACGAAAAATTTCACTGCGAATTTCCGAGAGAAAACTCGTTACTACGCCAAAACTGCGGTTAATATCTTTACGAAATACATCGGAACGTATTATCTAACAAATTCTGCATCTTTCTAGACCGCTCCCGTTGTCCTAGGATGAACGGTTCAAAAGTTGAAGAACACATTGCAGCATTCACAAGTTCTCATCATAGAAACATGGCTATTGCCGACGAATATTCAGAGTTCATCGAATGAAATGCATAGAATCTCACTAATTTTGACATTCTGCGTCGATCTAGACCATTCCCGTTGCTCTAGCATGGACGGTTCCAAAGTTAGCAAATACGGCTAAATATGCAAATTAGCTATAACTCCGCAACCGATAGCCGCCCGATGAAAATATTTGCACGCCGAGCTCCTCTCCTCCTTCCCGATCAAGCCCTCGAGTCAGATTCACGATTTACCTGAACGAAAAAAATCAACGGTGACGTCTTGCGGCAGACGGGCGCTTCGCGCCCGCTGCCGCGTTTACAATTATCCTTATTGCAACACAACCGAGCCCCTCCTCCTAAAAATCACATTTATCGGTTTTATCTCTTTTTCTCCAAAATTTTACACAAACAAGTTTGAAAATGATGTTATTTCGACTAATTTTGATATTCTGCGTCGATCTAGACCATTCCTGTTGCTCTACGATTTATGGTTCAAAAGTTAGCTATTTTGCATAAGGTTTCCTAAGTTCTCACTGTAGTAAAATGTTGATTTCTCACGAATCTTTGATATTTAAATATTGAAATGCATAGATTTCGACTAATTTTGAGATTCTGCGTCGATCTAGACCATTCCCATTGATCTAGCATGTACGGTTCAAAAGTTGGCAAATGCGGCTCAAATTGAAAATTCGCTTTAACTCCTCAACCGCAAGCCGCACGATTGAAATATTTATGTGCCGAACTGCTTTTTGCTTTCCCGACCGTGCGGTGCTGTCAGATTTCCGATTTACCTGAATGAAAATTTTGACTCCGGAATTTTCAGGAAAGTCGATTTTGTGGCTCAATTACAATTCGCCCCGAGGAAATATTTATGTGGCAATCTCCTCCCTATGTGCCCCACATTCTCCTAACGTCAAATTTGCGATTTACCTGAATGAAAATTTTGACTCCGGAATTTTCAGAAAAGTCGATTTTTTGGCTCAATTACAAGTCGCCCCGAGGAAATATTTATGTGGCAAGCTCCTCCCTATGTGCTTCACATTATTCTAACGTCAAATTTGCGATTTACCTGAATGAAAATTTTGACTCCGGAATTTTCAGAAAAATCGATTTTGTGGCTCAATTACAAGTCGCCCCGAGGAAATATTTATGTGGCAAGCTCCTCCCTATGTGCTTCACATTATTCTAACGTCAAATTTGCGATTTACCTGAATGAAAATTTTGACTCCGGAATTTTCAGAAAAATCGATTTTGTGGCTCAATTACAAGTCGCCCCGAGGAAATATTTATGTGGCAAGCTCCTCCCTATGTGCCCCACATTTTCCTAACGTCAAATTTACGATTTACCTGAATGAAAATTTTGACTCTGGAATTTTCAGAAAAATCGATTTTGTGGCTCTATTACAAGTCGCTTCGAGGAAATATTTATGTGGCAAGCTCCTCTCTATGGGCCCCACACTACCCTGGTGTTGGAATTGGTGAACTACCTGAACGAAAAATTTCACTGCGAATTTCCGAGAGAAAACTCGTTACTACGCCAAAACTGCGGTTAATATCTTTACGAAATACATCGGAACGTATTATCTAACAAATTCTGCATCTTTCTAGACCGCTCCCGTTGTCCTAGGATGAACGGTTCAAAAGTTGAAGAACACATTGCAGCATTCACAAGTTCTCATCATAGAAACATGGCTATTGCCGACGAATATTCAGAGTTCATCGAATGAAATGCATAGAATCTCACTAATTTTGACATTCTGCGTCGATCTAGACCATTCCCGTTGCTCTAGCATGGACGGTTCCAAAGTTAGCAAATACGGCTAAATATGCAAATTAGCTATAACTCCGCAACCGATAGCCGCCCGATGAAAATATTTGCACGCCGAGCTCCTCTCCTCCTTCCCGATCAAGCCCTCGAGTCAGATTCACGATTTACCTGAACGAAAAAATCATCAACGGTGACGTCTTGCGGCAGACGGGCGCTTCGCGCCCGCTGCCGCGTTTACAATTATCCTTATTGCAACACAACCGAGCCCCTCCTCCTAAAAATCACATTTATCGGTTTTATCTCTTTTTCTCCAAAATTTTACACAAACAAGTTTGAAAATGATGTTATTTCGACTAATTTTGATATTCTGCGTCGATCTAGACCATTCCTGTTGCTCTACGATTTATGGTTCAAAAGTTAGCTATTTTGCATAAGGTTTCCTAAGTTCTCACTGTAGTAAAATGTTGATTTCTCACGAATCTTTGATATTTAAATATTGAAATGCATAGATTTCGACTAATTTTGAGATTCTGCGTCGATCTAGACCATTCCCATTGATCTAGCATGTACGGTTCAAAAGTTGGCAAATGCGGCTCAAATTGAAAATTCGCTTTAACTCCTCAACCGCAAGCCGCACGATTGAAATATTTATGTGCCGAACTGCTTTTTGCTTTCCCGACCGTGCGGTGCTGTCAGATTTCCGATTTACCTGAATGAAAATTTTGACTCCGGAATTTTCAGGAAAGTCGATTTTGTGGCTCAATTACAATTCGCCCCGAGGAAATATTTATGTGGCAATCTCCTCCCTATGTGCCCCACATTCTCCTAACGTCAAATTTGCGATTTACCTGAATGAAAATTTTGACTCCGGAATTTTCAGAAAAGTCGATTTTTTGTGGCTCAATTACAAGTCGCCCCGAGGAAATATTTATGTGGCAAGCTCCTCCCTATGTGCTTCACATTATTCTAACGTCAAATTTGCGATTTACCTGAATGAAAATTTTGACTCCGGAATTTTCAGAAAAATCGATTTTGTGGCTCAATTACAAGTCGCCCCGAGGAAATATTTATGTGGCAAGCTCCTCCCTATGTGCTTCACATTATTCTAACGTCAAATTTGCGATTTACCTGAATGAAAATTTTGACTCCGGAATTTTCAGAAAAATCGATTTTGTGGCTCAATTACAAGTCGCCCCGAGGAAATATTTATGTGGCAAGCTCCTCCCTATGTGCCCCACATTTTCCTAACGTCAAATTTACGATTTACCTGAATGAAAATTTTGACTCTGGAATTTTCAGAAAAATCGATTTTGTGGCTCTATTACAAGTCGCTTCGAGGAAATATTTATGTGGCAAGCTCCTCTCTATGGGCCCCACACTACCCTGGTGTTGGAATTGTGAACTACCTGAACGAAAAATTTCACTGCGAATTTCGCGAGAAAAACTCGTTACTACGCCAAAACTGCGGTTAATATCTTTACGAAATACATCGGAACGTATTATCTAACAAATTCTGCATCTTTCTAGACCGCTCCCGTTGTCCTAGGATGAACGGTTCAAAAGTTGAAGAACACATTGCAGCATTCACAAGTTCTCATCATAGAAACATGGCTATTGCCGACGAATATTCAGAGTTCATCGAATGAAATGCATAGAATCTCACTAATTTTGACATTCTGCGTCGATCTAGACCATTCCCGTTGCTCTAGCATGGACGGTTCCAAAGTTAGCAAATACGGCTAAATATGCAAATTAGCTATAACTCCGCAACCGATAGCCGCCCGATGAAAATATTTGCACGCCGAGCTCCTCTCCTCCTTCCCGATCAAGCCCTCGAGTCAGATTCACAATTTACCTGAACGAAAAAAAATCAACGGTGACGTCTTGCGGCAGACGGGCGCTTCGCGCCCGCTGCCGCGTTTACAATTATCCTTATTGCAACACAACCGAGCCCCTCCTCCTAAAAATCACATTTATCGGTTTTATCTCTTTTTCTCCAAAATTTTACACAAACAAGTTTGAAAATGATGTTATTTCGACTAATTTTGATATTCTGCGTCGATCTAGACCATTCCTGTTGCTCTACGATTTATGGTTCAAAAGTTAGCTATTTTGCATAAGGTTTCCTAAGTTCTCACTGTAGTAAAATGTTGATTTCTCACGAATCTTTGATATTTAAATATTGAAATGCATAGATTTCGACTAATTTTGAGATTCTGCGTCGATCTAGACCATTCCCATTGCTCTAGCATGTACGGTTCAAAAGTTGGCAAATGCGGCTCAAATTGAAAATTCGCTTTAACTCCTCAACCGCAAGCCGCACGATTGAAATATTTATGTGCCGAACTGCTTTTGCTTTCCCGACCGTGCGGTGCTGTCAGATTTCCGATTTACCTGAATGAAAATTTTGACTCCGGAATTTTCAGGAAAGTCGATTTTGTGGCTCAATTACAATTCGCCCCGAGGAAATATTTATGTGGCAATCTCCTCCCTATGTGCCCCACATTCTCCTAACGTCAAATTTGCGATTTACCTGAATGAAAATTTTGACTCCGGAATTTTCAGAAAAGTCGATTTTTTGTGGCTCAATTACAAGTCGCCCCGAGGAAATATTTATGTGGCAAGCTCCTCCCTATGTGCTTCACATTATTCTAACTTCAAATTTGCGATTTACCTGAATGAAAATTTTGACTCCGGAATTTTCAGAAAAATCGATTTTGTGGCTCAATTACAAGTCGCCCCGAGGAAATATTTATGTGGCAAGCTCCTCCCTATGTGCTTCACATTATTCTAACGTCAAATTTGCGATTTACCTGAATGAAAATTTTGACTCCGGAATTTTCAGAAAAATCGATTTTGTGGCTCAATTACAAGTCGCCCCGAGGAAATATTTATGTGGCAAGCTCCTCCCTATGTGCCCCACATTTTCCTAACGTCAAATTTACGATTTACCTGAATGAAAATTTTGACTCCTGGAATTTTCAGAAAAATCGATTTTGTGGCTCTATTACAAGTCGCTTCGAGGAAATATTTATGTGGCAAGCTCCTCTCTATGGGCCCCACACTACCCTGGTGTTGGAATGGTGAACTACCTGAACGAAAAATTTCACTGCGAATTTCCGAGAGAAAACTCGTTACTACGCCAAAACTGCGGTTAATATCTTTACGAAATACATCGGAACGTATTATCTAACAAATTCTGCATCTTTCTAGACCGCTCCCGTTGTCCTAGGATGAACGGTTCAAAAGTTGAAGAACACATTGCAGCATTCACAAGTTCTCATCATAGAAACATGGCTATTGCCGACGAATATTCAGAGTTCATCGAATGAAATGCATAGAATCTCACTAATTTTGACATTCTGCGTCGATCTAGACCATTCCCGTTGCTCTAGCATGGACGGTTCCAAAGTTAGCAAATACGGCTAAATATGCAAATTAGCTATAACTCCGCAACCGATAGCCGCCCGATGAAAATATTTGCACGCCGAGCTCCTCTCCTCCTTCCCGATCAAGCCCTCGAGTCAGATTCACGATTTACCTGAACGGAAAAAATCAACGGTGACGTCTTGCGGCAGACGGGCGCTTCGCGCCCGCTGCCGCGTTTACAATTATCCTTATTGCAACACAACCGAGCCCCTCCTCCTAAAAATCACATTTATCGGTTTTATCTCTTTTTCTCCAAAATTTTACACAAACAAGTTTGAAAATGATGTTATTTCGACTAATTTTGATATTCTGCGTCGATCTAGACCATTCCTGTTGCTCTACGATTTATGGTTCAAAAGTTAGCTATTTTGCATAAGGTTTCCTAAGTTCTCACTGTAGTAAAATGTTGATTTCTCACGAATCTTTGATATTTAAATATTGAAATGCATAGATTTCGACTAATTTTGAATCTATCTAGCTAGCATGTACGGTTCAAAAGTTGAAAGCGGCTCAAATTGAAAATTCTTTAACTCCTCAACCGCAAGCCGCACGATTGAAATATTTATGTGCCGAACTGCTTTTTTTCCCGACCGTGCGGTGCTGTCAGATTCACGATTTACCTGAATGAAAATTTTGACTCCGAATTTTAAAAGTCGTTCTGGCTCAATTACGCTTCGCCCCAGGAAATATTTATGTGGCAATCTCCTCCCTATGTGCCCTAACGTCAAATTTGCGATTTACCTGAATGAAAATTTTGACTCCGGAATTTAAAAAGTCGATTTTTTGGCTCAATTACAAGTCGCCCCGAGGAAATATTTATGTGGCAACCTCCCTATGTGCTTCACATTATTCTAACGTCAAATTTGCGATTTACCTGAATGAAAATTTTTGACTCCGGAATTTTCAAAAATCGATTTTTTGGCTCAATTACAAGTCGCCCCGAGGAAATATTTATGTGGCAAGCTCCTCCCTATGTGCTTCACATTATTCTAAAGTCAAATTTGCGATTTACCTGAATGAAAATTTTGACTCTGGAATTTTCAGAAAAATCGATTCTGTGGCTCTATTCCTTAGCAAGTCGCTTCAGGAAATATTTATGTGGCAAGCTCCTCTCTATGGGCTCCTACCCTGGTGTTGGAATTGAACAAAATAAAACAAACTGCAATTCGAAAAAAAACGAAAAAACGCCAAAACTGCGGTTAATATCTTTACGAAATACATCGGAACGTATTATCTAACAATTCTGCATCTTCTAGACCATCCCGTTGTCCTAGGATGAACAGTTCAAAAGTTGAAGAACACATTGCAGCATTCACAAGTCTCATCATAGAAACGTCGAATATTCAGAGTTCATCGAATGAAATGCACAGAATCTCACTAATTTTGACATGCTGCGACGATCTAGACCATTCCCGTTGCTCTAAAAACTATTGTAATAGAGCAGTAAACTTTTTTTCACAATTAAATCTTTTGTTCCAGGTTCAGCTTATGGAGAAACCACTTCTTCAGTTAAAAATTCAGTTTTCATAACTTAATTTAGTATCTTCCTAGCAGCCTATTCATCTTTTATTTCCAATTTTTTCTAGCCAGTTCTATCCTACTTTATTTTTATTTTATTTTTGTTTTTAATTCTCGTCTCTTTTAAAAATTTTCGTTTGCTGCCAGAAATTTTTTTTTAAGGGGATGAACAACAAACCATTCACAAACTATAGCTAAATAAAAATAAACAAAATACAAAAAAAAAATGAAATGAAAAAATTAATTATATTTATGAAATCTTATATTTTTGAAAAGGAAGAAGTTGGTTTTTCCATAAGAAATTTTCGAGAAGCAAATGTTTTACTGCTCTATTGCCCTTGTTATATTTATGAGTTTCATGTTATACGGTAATACGATTGTCATACAGAAATAATGAAATATAATCACATTTTAATTTTCGGGTGAACTTAAACATTTATTGTTGCACGTTTGGACTTATTACATCCCTTAAAGACAGGTTGGTATAAGAAGAATAGTAAAGACGTTTAAGTAAAAAAGTATACTGAATGAATATTTTTTATTTGTAATTCAAATTTCATTACATAGTTATGGTGTATTCTTTCATTTTGATTCAAAGTTATGCCACCCATACAAAACCGTTTTCTTAACTTTTCTAATCGCGGGGGAAATCGGAGATTGGAATCGGGGATTGAAATGGGGGATTGGAATCGGGGATTGAAATCGGGGAAGGACAGAGCACCGAATTCACCACACCGAGCACCGAAATCACTTCCCCGATTAAGATTACCCCGCACCGGATCGACTAAAAGATCCCCGATTGGCGTCGGGGCCAAGCGCTACCCCTATAAGAATTTCCATATAATAAGTGCAACTATTGCGGATTTTTCATTTTTCAAATATATATATATATATATTTTTAAATATATTTTTTATTTTTCACATTTTTGCTTAAAAATATTGGTGAAATTTTTTTCGAGTTGACAACCTCCGCTTTAACTCCTCAACCGTAAGCACATCACAATTATTTTATAATTTAATAATCAACAGCTAATAAAAGCATCCAAATTCCATCACATTAATGAACCATGAGGCAAGTGGTAACTCTGGAACAACCGAGAGGTCACCGACTCTATTTCTCGAGGTTCACCGCTTGAGAAAAAGCGGAAAAGTGGTAGAAATAGGGATCGGCCCCGATCCTAATCGGGTTTCGAAATTCGGGTCTTAGGGCGGGACGTTCGGGGCTCGGGGTGAAAATTTTTAAATCCCGATCTCAATCGGGATTGTATCGGAGTGCCTAATCGGGGATGCAACCCTGAAGGTATTCAATCAATCGACGTAAAAACATAATCGATCGAGTCGAAATCAATTATTATGATGAAAAACGGGGAGTTCTCCCCGGTTGCCCTGATAAAAATCCCGACCCAAATTCGTAGTTTGAATTCAGGCGCCATTTTTGCAAATGGCGTCGGGGTGAACGGGGGTTAACCTCGATTTTTGCTCCGCCCCGTGCTGACGAAGTAGCACCTCGATTCAGCCCCGATTGCCTTTTCTGGGATGGGGGGGGCAGTTAACCCGATTTGGGCTAATCGGGGCCGATCACTACAAAACGCCATTATTTGGTAGCGTTCCTTTGTTGTGTAGCTATATGGCATCACTGTAGTCGCTAGATATTTAATATAGCAGACGACGTAAATACTTGATAATGGCGCTATAAAAAATCTAGAATTTGACGTTTGCTGTCTTTTGAGGAAAAATAGACTAAATTTGGCGTTGCATCTGATCACTATCATTAAACTACTAAGATATAACAACAAGGGATCAACCACGAGCATATCGGGGCGCTTTTTGGCCAATCGGGGTTCACATTTCGGGGCAATAGGGTGGGGCTTTCGGGACTAAATCGGGGTACGCGCTACCCGATAATTACAACTAATCAATTTATAGTAAAACCTAATGGATCGAGTATTTCGACCCGATTGCCCCGATAACAACCCCGATTATATTTATTCTGCCCGCCTACCCCGATTTTTTAACAATAAATGTGGCTTGATATTATTCCAATTTTCCATTCATCTTTCAATTTGATTCCATTTTCTCTTGGTTTATCCGGGTGGGTGATAGTAAAAATCGCGGAAAAAGAGGGAAATAAATAAATTGCGGAAATTTACAGTATTTTTGGGAAAAAGAAATTAAAGAAATTTACGCAAATCAAGCAAAAAAAAAAGACAAATTTCCCGAGGCTCACCCTGGAAAACAGTAGGCGACCCCTGAACAAGCAAAAACTTTCCTTAAGAAATGGATTTTGCACCAAAAAATCGCTGGCTAGGTTCAAAATTCTTAAAATTAAATTTTAGACAAAACCCATTTAACTAAAAGTTGTTGAAAGAAAGCCCCTGATCGCCAGGGTTTCTTGTTTAAGGCCCAGTCGTCGGAATTCGGGCCCACCGGATTTGATCCCAGGGCCAGCTTACCCTTGGCATCGCAGTCCAATGCGATACCAATGTGGCGAGCTACGACTCTGCTCTCCAATAATTCTTTTTCAATAAAATTCGACTACTGAAACAACTTGTTAATTGTCACGTCAAATTTGAGGAAAATGTATCAGGTAGCTGCTGTACTAAATGCAAAATCAACATTTTAAATACAATGATCACGTCCCAGGTCCCTTTCATTTCATTCTTTTCAGCCATACCAAATCAATGGCTTTAGGCTATTAGTCTTTATTCCATATCGATTAAACACCACTACTCTCATCTTCAATTGTGGCATGCTGATCACTGGTAAGTCTTGATACCATTCTTTCATATTTATTCCAAGTTGATAACAACAGCATCGCATCGATTGTACAGTAAAGCCCGTATCTCGGTCTTGTCGAATGCTCTATGAATGCCTGGTAATAAAATAGTCAAGTCGAATTTATATACAAGTTTTCTTTTTGCCTCTTCCTTTTATCGCCAGTGCGTCCAACAAGAAATTCGACTGATGCTGATGGAAGGCTGTGAATGCAACTGCCAATTTTTTTTAAACCGAAAAGTGTCGCATGTTTTTTGTATGACATCTAATCCTATCAGGCATAGCATCGAGCTCCGTCGGAAATGTATACAGGCCATTTATAATTCACGATGTAATTCTCTTTTCTTGAATCGCTGTACTTTAGAAAGAAAATCTCGTCGATGCACATGCTATTCTACAGATGACGACCTGTCAACGACAGCTAAGTAAACGTGAACAAGGAAATATAAGCGCGTCTCGAAATCTTTTAAGCTCTTTGTGTCCATCAGCTTGTTTTCGTACATATTGGCCTGGAGTAACAGCAGCACGAGCAGGGATTAATATCGCAACTGTATATTGGTTATTTTTATTTTGGCCGAGTTTTTCAATATATGCGAGCAAACGGACGTGTCCGAGAGAGCAGCAACAGCTTCCGTCTATGAACGTTGAAGCGAGTCTAATCGATAATATGCCGAGCAGCAGCGTCGGCGGCCACCTTAATATAAACAGGCTTGTACGTTTAGATGTATGAAACAAACGTGCCACGTGCTGTGAGGACTAAATAGTGCAGCACGAGATAAGAGTTGAATCTGTAGATGCGCTTTGTCTGTGCATTTCGTATCGAAAGAAGAAGAAAAAAAAAACAAAACGAATATAGAATTGTATAGTATTGCCAAACAGTGCTCATCGTCATCAAGGAGAGCGGCACGTTCATCCACAAACATTGCTGCAACAGCAACCATCAGCCGCACACGGTGAAAAAGTGTAGTCAGTATCGCGGAACGTCCGACAACATGGACGAAGTCAACCTCACGTTATCGCCAGCATCAGCAATAGCTGCCAGCCAAGAACCATGGCACTCGTCATTCTCGATTGTCACGCAACTCTATTTCGATTGACGTGATTCGTCAAATTTTCGTGCATATTCATCAAGTCTATTTAGCCAGCGACAGAAAGAAAATGCATTCCTAATTAACGGCAAATTTCCTAATGTGTGTGTAAAACAGTCTCAACTGGTGCGTCCGATTGTGCTGCCGTCTATTCTAAATAGGCTGCATTATTTAGACAATAATACAATTAGAAGCAATAAGTTGAAGACTGAACTTTGAAACAGCGGCGGTTGCAAAGTTATCACCAAAGTTTAGGCAGCAACGCGACAGGCAGAGGCATGTGGAATACAGTCGAATCATCTTCTACGTCTGCAGTGTCAACTGCAACGACAAATAATCTAATCACGTTATCACCTAATGGCATCAGTTTGACTTTGCACACCTTCCGGCCGGAGCAGTTCCGACCAGACGTTCACGCTGCCCCCTACAGGCTTTTGGCAGCCAATTTCATTGTTCGCATCCTCTCCACTCCTGTGCGCGTCCATGCAGGACTAGTCTCGGGAAACTAAAAATTACATTCGCCTTTTAAAACGAAACAAAAACCAAACAAAAATCGTCATACTTTACTTTTTGGTGCCAAAAGTAATTTGGACGCCATTCGAGGTCAACGTGGAAAATCCTCGAGTTCGTCGGGGCAGTATGGCTGCTTTTCGTTGCTCTATTCCTGATTATGTTGGTGATTATGTTACAATCACTTCTTAGATTCAAGATAATCGATACGACATTTTTCTTACTTCCAATGAAGGTAGACTATGCCAAGTGGAAATAAATGACTGATTGCATTTTCGTGTGTCACCTCGCGAACTGTCGATCGACAAATGAAGTAATACGGGTCACGTTGACCAAAGGAGCAATTTTAAAAAAACACCCTTCTGCTCAGGCTCAGAATGAAATTATCCTCTAAGTTTTGACCTCTTTGTTTGATTTAGTATACGTAAATATTTGTTTAAAATAAAAAGATTTAATTGTTCCTCTGTAGAAAATATCTTTACTCCTGGCTTTTGTTTGAACTCAAATCTGCTGCCTTTGCATATTTGGCAATATCTTTTCTTTTCGAGTCAACGTTTATTCAGAAATGGCAACCGTCGGCATGGGACGGAGGTTGCAACGGCTCAAATGGACTACAGTTTGTGAAAGTTGGAAAAGTTCCTCGAAAAAGTTTGGTTTTCAGTGTTCACTTTCCATGCCTCTAGCAATTAAAGTGATTTAGAAACAACATGAAAAACTCAAAATTTTTTGTTTCGTTAAACAGATTAACGTCACGTGATGTTGGCCAATGGCGACTTGCAAGTTTTGTCTGCGCATCAAGGCGACGAGAATCATTTGTATCATTGTCGAGTTCTCGTCCAGCCCATCAGGCAAACAATGACCAGTTTCACTGCTGGACGAATCATCCTCAGTCAAGGTATCTGATTGTGTCAACATTATTGATTTTCCAGTTGAGAAACATGACCTTTACGTGTATCCTAGAAACCAGGACAAAGATGGCACAAGTCATTGTAGAAACTGTGAATCGAATTCGAAGTTTGGCGTGGACGAGATTCCGTTTTACCTTGTGTTTTTCATGGATATCTTCCGCATAAAATCAAGTAACTATTTATTCACTCAGTTCTTTTGTCTGAACAATTGTACGTAACCATAAATTGATCAATGCAGATGGTACAAAAGTCTAACGATTCAGTATGGCAATTTGTTGTTGCCACTGGTGACATCAGCTGCCACGCAAGAGCATCGTGATGGAGTGCTGGGACTTGGGCGTCATCGCCTCATTGGTGGCACTTTACTCATCGCTTCCGTCGTCACCGAAGATCAGGGCCGTTACATTTGATTCGTCAACAGTTCCATTGGATTAGTCGAATCACGTACCGAACTCATTTTTCGTGTCAAATTACAAGTCAGAATCGTTGAACGTCGTCGTCGCCGCATAGAATGCACAGCACATTTAAGTCACCGATCCAGAAACGTCCGTCACCATCACGTGTCATTTCTCCGGTAGTCCCAGCTCAATTATTTTTACATGTCTTGTTAAATGGAATAACAACTTAACTGAAAATCTGGAAAAAAATTCTAGGCCGGTTGTCAGTTGGCTCAAAGATGGCCAGCGCTTCTTGGTGGGTAATAGTGGTCGTGTTTCTTCTTCATCCGGCGACGACGGCTACACCGATATGGTCCAGTTATCCATTTCGTCCGTCCAACGTGAAGATGAGGGAATATACCAATGCCTGGCATCCAATGACGAAGGAGATTGGGCCCAAGCATCGGCCCAGCTGGCCATTGGAGCATTTCCTCCTCATTTGAAAGAAACGTTCAGTCGGCAAGTTGTACATCCGGGAAGTTCAGTCTCGTTGAAATGTTTAGCCTCTGGCACTCCGCTGCCTCATTTCACTTGGACGCTGGACGGGTTTCCGTTATCGCCCGTTTCCGAACGATATTTCCTCGGCCAGCAGCAACAAACGGGTCACGACGATCTTGTAGTGGCTCATCTCAACATAACCCACGTCCGAGTCGAAGACGGAGGCAATTACAAAGTGAGTTTTCGTGCAATAGGTACCGTACGTTTTTCTTGTAATTCTTCAATTAAAAGGCGTTTGTGGCGTTTGTGCGAACAGTGTGTAGCGGAGAATCGAGTGGGTCGCGTAGAGCATTCAGCCAATTTGCATATTTAAAAAAAAAAAAATTAATAACCAACTTCAATTCAATGGCAGTTTGACGATCGATCCGTTGGATAAGAGCAGCGACGCCGGTCTTTATAGTTGCGAGGTGCGTGGCCAGAACGGACTCTCGGCTCGCCAGTCACTTCAACTCAACATCCTCGGTAAGTTTCAGTCCTTTTCTTTCCCTCTTTTTATCTGGAAACTTTGGCTTTTCCTTTAATAGGGATGAATAATCAAAGGCTAAATTTAAATCAACCATAATTCGAGTAGTCCTTTTTTTTTCTATCGCATTTTCTTAGAAGAAATGATGGCACTCGAGTTTATTAGAAAGAGTAAAAATTATAGATCTTCGGCAAGAAAAAACTAAACTTAAAAGATAACCTTTTGTTTGATTTTTTCCTGTTCACAGCTTTGCGAAAATATTGACTCGGCGCCTTTTTCTTTTCCCCCTCCGCCCTGTAAACTTGCTCGGTCGCTGTGTATACTCTTTGATGATGAGAAAGTCAACAGCGCTTTTCTATCCGGTCTGGAAGCAGAAAAAAATTTTAAAAAAGGAAGCAATGAAAGCAAATGAGACAGACCGACTATATCGATCCAGCAGCCAGAAGCCAATTTAAGTCTTTCCCCTTTTATTTTTGTGAAAAACAAGAAAAAGGAGATGAGTTAAGTGGGTAGGAAGGATAAATTTAGAAATTTCTCGACGTTTTTTTTTGTTGTTGCTTCCGGTCGCCGGAATTTCGTTAAAAAAAAAAAAACAAAAAACACGAAAAAAAACGATATTGGATACAGACGCGCCTCATATAATGACAATGAGCGATTCGGCCATGTTGAATGCCGGCGAGCGATTGGCTCTTCAATGCGCCGTAGTTAAAGGTGGATTGCCGTTGTTCGTCAGCTGGTCGAAAGATGGCCAAGTGATTGCACCGACAACTGCAACGACGACGACTAGCGTCCGTTTGGTGAACGAATTCACAGCCACGTACCCACGTTGACGATTGAATCGTTGACTGGACAACATGGTGGATGGTACGTCTGCCGCAAATATATAATTTCAGTTACAATAGTGCAATAGAAAAAAAGTGGTGGAAATATTTTATCAGGCTTTAGAGCAGCATTAGCCTTTGCTATATCTCCACATCATGTAAATGGAAAATCTCTGGAACTTCTTGTTGAGTATGTCAGATCGTAAATAGTATTGTTAGCTGAACTTACCGTCTTTCTTAGACAACATGATATTTCAATAGTCCTTTTATTTTTAACACCAGGAAATGAAGCCATTGTGCATATTGCATCAACCAAGGGTGAAATGTTACCACATATAGGCCAATGTTACAACGGACACATGAAGTCTGTATGTTGGTACAGTTTATCAACAGGCATAAGAGCATGTTCGGGCAATAATTGTGGGATAGTTTAGGTAAGCTTTTTTTGCCATTGCAACAAATCTTTTCATGCACCCTTGGAAATAGGTAATGTTTGTCTTTCATCCTTGTTATAATGGTTTATTATTTTTTGGTAGGATGCATCGTGCAAACCGTGCTTCTTTTTTTTTAACTCTTCCATTTCTTTATTGCCACAAATTTTTTGTTGTTTTTTTTTTCGGGGATTAGGTGATAATCAGGACTTTGTCTACCTATAACTTATTTTTTCTTCTTTTTATAGGTAGATTCTTTGCTGCGTCATAGCTCGGGAGTCGTAACGGGCAATATCCTTGTGCATTAAGTTGGTGAACTCTTGTGTTCCATTGGGTAATGCTATCAAATCTTAATGTGCTATTTGTGAAAGATTTTATTATTCTGTATGTTTTAAAGGAAAATATTTCAAATTGATTTATTTGCATGTTACGGAGTTGTTTTTTTTTCTGATCTGTGGAGCCTGACATTTTCCACAATTTCTATCGGCGGACAAAATGTCTTTTAGGTAACAGCCCGACATTTCAATCTCCGATTTTATGACGATCACGAAACCCCCATTTGGTTGTCTATGTAGGATTGGTAGCAGCTTACGAAGCAGTAGGTTCCAACATCATCTAACGTCTGCTTTAGTAATGGCAGGGATGTGAATGATAATTTGTGAAATCAAACAACTTAAGCAGGTGCCTAGCTCAACAACTCCTATGGTAAATATTTGTCCTTGTTATGATACTTAATTTTAAAGGTTCTAACTGGCTATTTTTTTTTCTTTATTGTTTGTTTCTTTTTTTTTTTTTTTTTTTTATTTCTCCATTTTCTTTTTCTTTTTTCCAGAAATCTAGATTGGTGGTGGTAGTTATAGGGCGCCTGTTCAGGCAACAGTTTCGTTTTTTAATCCGCCAAGGATTTATGCGTTATTGCGTCTACTGTGTAGCCTGAGTAGCATACGCAAGGGGGCGTTTATCTACATTCCTTGATCACCAAGCAGTTACAAATATGTTCTACACTGATAAGCATCCGAGGCAAAGGGCGAGCTGAACTAGGTATTTTGATAATCCAAATTAAAATGTGTTATGGCAGTATGATTGTTCCAGTACTCATTATTTCTTAATTGGAAAAGTCTATTGCCCCTCAACTCCAGAGGGCACTAGTTTACAGCAACTCGGGCTCACCCTTTGGGTAATTTGAGATACTTTTCTGGACGGTTCAGAATCTTATTATTGGCCAAAATTTGATACGAGATTAATTGATACTTAGTCCTGTCAACCTCAAATTCACGGTTTATAATTCTTGTTTTTATTACTTTTTTTTTTTTTTTTTTTTTATACAGAAGTGGATTCTCATTTCTTCTTCATACCAGCGAGCAGATTTGAGGTTTAAAATTGTTTTAGGTTGTTAAGCAAGTCTGACTTTCTACGATGTACATGGCCGCCAAACTTTGTCGTTATGTCTGACTGTTAATCGGTAAGAAAAACGTCGAATTATTGACGATACGTTTGTCAAAATGGCAAATACAACGCCTAACGATTTAAATCTAACTTGGGATAATCTACTTCTCGGACAAGGTATCAACCTTCTCTTTTTTTGTTGCTTGTATTATATTGCCTAATATTCAATGTCATTACATATGAAAATATTACAGGTACTTTGAGACCGGATCTAATTGAAGTCCGCTTTCCATATGGCTTCTTCGCGCACGGTTGCCATAAAGACTCGTCATAACGATTCCGAAATGGTTCGTCAATTTGCGCATTCACGGCCGTGTAGTAGAACCTATTAAAGGTATTTGCATTAAGGTTTTTCCTGCGTTATGACAATCCAGTAAGATCTTTAATCTTTTCGCATTTTTTCCCAACAGACTTCCTTAAAGATGAAGTAAGAGCCTTAGGTCGTGAGCTGGGTTTGCCCGCACAATTACTGAAACGTTACCCGTTTCCTGGTCCCGGCTTGTCAATTTGAATCATTTACGCCGAATAGCCGTTCTTGGAAGCTAATTTCGATGAGACGCAAGTGCTGATTCGTTCGATGGTCCATTATGCCAACATAGCAGCCAAGGAACATGCCTTGCTCAATCGGATTGAAATCGTGACGTCGGAAGAAGAACGTCTTCTTCTGGGAGAACTGTCTAGTCGTAACCAGTATGTTGCCACGCTACTGCCTATTCGCACTGTCGGTGTTCAGGTACAGGAGGTTGCAGAAAAATGTGTCGGGTATGGCAAACAAAGCATAGGGAAAACCGCCACATTTTTCTGCAATATACTGTACAACAGATTCGCAATTTAGACGTTGTCGTAATAATGCCGCGATCGTAATCAGCTCTTATTCAAGGTAGATGATAGGTGCCACCGTATCTACGCCAAGGTTTTTTTTTCTCTTGTCTAGATCTTTTATTGGCCAGTGGTATGTCCTTGATGCTCGTCTTATCAAAACACTTGTTTACATTTTTTTTTTTTTTTTTTTTTAAATTGTGTCACTTATGACAAAGGGTCCTTGTGATCATGGCCAATGGCTTGAGCCGGATACCAACGACTATGGCACCTGTCGCCCTTCGCCTTGCCCAGTAAGCAAATGCAACGGTCGCCAGATCTACTGGAAGTCAACACTAAATTCTGAAGGTGGCTGTTATAAATCGTTCACACGTGGGCCTTGCAGGCGAAGTAGCTATTTCCTCGTTGAAGAATATGGCACTCGAAGAGGTCGATGTGTTTCTCAATTTGGATCATCCTATGAATCCTATGTCCTTCCGTCACGCTATCCCAGGATGAGAAACCCTTACGACATGATGTACTCCAACAACGCGATGAGCCCATGATCGAAATTTGGCATGTATCCGCCGTTTGGCATGCAGGAAGAATAGCGGAGACGACTATCCTGACATTCCCAGTTTCGATTACTGAACTAGAAACAGTTTTACAGAACCATTCACATGGTTTTGTCTCTATTATTTCATTTTAAAAATGTGATTGCAAATTTTCTATTGTGACGTATGGCGGATAAAAAACAACCTTGATTAGTTTTAATGCATGAATTCGTTAGCCAATAATATGTGTATGAAGAAAATGTTTTCACTTTGAAACAGAGTCATGGAACCCATCGGTTTCCATGACTCTGCTTTGAAAGTTTGAACAGGGATTTCTGTTTTACCTTTCTGCGATGCGGCAACACAGCATTGCATGTCGATCTGCGAACGTTTGACAACTCGCTGGTATTGCAATAGGTTAATAGTTTTGTGTCAAGTAAATTTCAAGTGCGAGTAACTGCTGGAAGATTGCAAGCGAAATCTGCATGTGTCGTGTCATTGTTCTAAGTGTTGGAGACTTTTTTCGTTTTGATTAGGCATTCATGTTTGGGAACAATACCTGAAGTTGGATATCGCCTAGTGATATTTACATATTAAGTCCTATTTTAAGACACTTGGGGCGATACGTTTCGCAACAAAGATCTATACAGTACTCAAAAGATGACCCACAAGCACTACGCCACCACGATTGAGACAAGGTAAAACACAAAACTATAAAGCGCCATTTATCAATAATGAATGAATTTCCTCATTCTAACAATAATTTAAGAAAATGTAAATGTATACTTAGCTGTGGTAATTATTTCGTTTACATCGACTACACTTCAATAATTTACAAGTGGGAAAGTGTTGCCTATAAGCAACAAGAAGGTATTGTGCATGTTTATGAGCGAATCATGGCTTAATGGGTGAGTGTCGGATTGTACCGCTGGATGTTTGTGGATCAAATACCATCAAAGGTAAAAAGTACAAAATATGTTTACTGATTCACTTTATTGACGTTATCACCGTCAGTTTAGAAGCGTTTTAGTAATTTACTTTGGGATACTTTAAACTATTATTACAAGTGTGAACAAGTAACCTTTATAAACTTACTCTTAAATAAAAAACAATTTTACTTACAGTTTTCTTCACCATGACATACTTGGAATTTATATGCCAATACGTGTAATCCATCAAGGACACTGAATTTCACAACACCTGAATGGGATTCGAACCCAATGTATAGAGAATTCCAGTCCACCGCTCTACCATTGAGCTATGAGACATATTACTGAGAAATCTAAGTCTTCAACACATTAAGGTAACTGTGCAAAGTTGTACATAGGGGATCAAATATCAATTGGGGGGATATAGGGGGGGTTGCCAGGAAGGTATCGCATCCGCCTAGCAGCTCCAAGGTCCGTGGTTCGATTCCACGGAGGTTCCCGATGTCCTGGGCTTCCAATCTTCCACGTCTGCCAGTCGGGTCGAGAAACTTCCCCATTACGAAGTAATGGGACGGATATTTTGGCAATGTTTAATATAATATCCAATAAAAAATCTTAATAAATTGTTCATTATGATTTATCCGTGTGAATGCGTATTTTGTTACTTGAATACTTTACAACGTACTTTAGCCATTGGCATCCTCTGTCGAGATATCTCACACATACTGCTTGATCAATATTTTGTGTATATAAGATTGTAACATATAGTCAATCAACTGAATCTTTTAATCATCGTAGTATTTCTTTCGGCTCTTGTAGGATTTGAACCCTTAAATTTTGGCGGTCCATGCCGATGCTCTACCACTGAGCCATAATTCACATTAGTAAGTTTTCTATATTTTCGTGTTAATTGAGTTCAACAAATGTGGACTTAGAATAATATTTGCAGCGAGATTCAAGATAACTTCTTATTAACATGTAAATCCATCTTATAGAAACGCAATGAAATTGACATTCACATTAAATTTATTAACCTTCTGCCGGGAGTTGAACCCGATACCTTTAGATCCATTATCCAACGTTCTACCAAACAGCTATGATCCTTGAATGCAAGTTATTCAGGTTAGCATATAGTTTTACTAGCCTATAAAAATTGCATTTTTTTTTTTGCCTTCTAATATTAGTGCAAATTTAAACGTAACTCATGGCTCAACGGTTGAGCATCGGCAATGAACGCTGAAAGTTTGGGGATCGATACCCGAACGAGTTAAATTCATCACTGTGAAAACATTCCAATATATCTGTTAAATCTATATAAAAAAAGATTGAATACAAAATCATTCTGCAATTAATTAAAATCAGCAAACTACCATCTCCAGGATTGGAATTTAATCGGTGATAATTCAAAGACACTCCGGAATTCTCAGTACAAGAACTGCACATCAGTGTCCATCTCAGCAATGTTGAGAGTCCAATCCTTAAAAGAAAAAAGTGCTAAGGTATTACGTAAAGTAATGTATAGTGTGAACACAAAGAAAGTATGAAAGACAAGTTTTTCAAAATTAATTTATAACAAAATTTGTATTGACAAATCTCTACATAATGGAATATTTTGCAACTTTTAAAAGGCAAAATAACCATTTCAAAAGTTGCTGTCAACCAAGGCAGGGGGAGACACTGCCTCAATTGACTCACCGGGGAGATTACCCAGTGCTTGGCTAAGAGAAGCCGGAAGAAGAGCTGAAGATTTGGAACATTTTTACAGGAGCGATTAACCTTTAATTCGGATTTGTGGGTAGCGACATGGCCCTCCATAAGCATTTCATCGAACCATGAGGACCCCCACGTCCCCTTTCCGGCCAGAGCCCTCCAAACCTCGATATATGTTGTTTTTATATATACCGTACAGTAGGGGCATGACCCCCTACGGGCTTATTATGAGTCAAGGGGAAACGGGGCCACAGAAAAGAAGGGAGCCCAAATATGCACTTCAATTTTTTAAATATGAAATACCGTTATAAACGGTACTGTGAATAAAGTATGGAAATTCCATGTAGTGCATCCAATCATTAAACTTTATTCGGTATCTCGCCCCAACCAAGGAACCTTTTCAGATCCAAGTTTATCATTAATCTATATTAAGAAAATAAAACATCGTTAGGCATAAAAATTCTTGCTCGTGTAACTTACGCGATTCATAAATTCATTATTTAGCATATTCTTCTGGCAGAGCCTTCGGAAAGGACATACAGACTGCAAATGAAAACGTACTTGACGGATAAATTAATCCCATTAGAGCTTTCCATCTTTGATAGATATGTTCCTAGAATGATCCAAATCCTTTCCTATTGAATAGAAAAGTGTTACATAGATAATACATAGTTATAAAACAGCCTCTTTTTTACTTACAAGTCAATTTTAAGAAGATGAATTTGGTTTTGAAATGTTAATGAATAGGAATCCAAACAGTCAACGTAACATGGGTAACACCTGCAACACCAACATTGAAGCTCATTCTAAAACAAAAAACAGATAGCCAAATATCAAACTGAGAATGAATAAGGATAACATTGGCTGTGTTGTGCATGTGAAAGTGGTATCTTAAAAGTAAATGTTAAGACAAGCTCTTTCATTAGTGATCTTTCATCACATGCATCATGCAATGTTTGTTTTTTCTTTGTTTTTTTTGTTTTGTTTTTTTTTTACTGTCACAGAAATAATATCAGAATTTACCATACTGAGAAAGCAACAACTTTCAAAATTGCTGCCTAATTCTGAGCCAATTTGAAGCAGTTAACAGATAAACCTTGACATTGGGAATTTAAAAAAAAAATTTAAAACTTTCTGTTTTCTTCTAAAAATGTTTACGCCGTTTGCTATCATTTCCACATGTTAGTCATAGTCATTGTCATTGCTGCAGCTGATATAGAAGTCCAAACCTACACACTATCTATGCGGTTTCCTTGTATCGTCGATGTTGATGACAGCTCGGCTAGCAGTTGGCAAACCCTGAAGCAAGATGCAAATTGAAAGGCTGGTTTGGTTACAGAAATTGTGATGGTACCTGTATGAAGTCCCTAGGCAATTGTTCTTTGAGGTACTGCCTCACAGATACATTGACGATTTTGCAGATGGAGCACAGCTTTACAATTTGTATTGTTTCACTAATGACTTCGATGAAAGCAGGTTTTATTTTCAGTTTACATGTATACAGAGGCTGGAAATTGGGAAAAAAAATCAATCAAAAATTAATTTAGAGTTTGCAAGTGTAACTTTTTTTTACCTCTACTGGATAGAATTTGCAGCCACCTCGAGTTTTAGCAAGCGGATTCGGTTAATGTCTAATTTAATCGACATTAAACATCATCAGGCAGTTATACTTCATCGAAATATCCCGTCACATAAAAAGACAATTGAAAAATAATGATAACGAAAAATTGTTTAATTTATTTCTCCGAAAATTGTTTTCGACCCTTCCTTTAACTTGTCGCGCATATTCCTGGTCGTCAACAATTAGAAGCTGGGTGGAGATAACAGGTGTACTAAAGGCCTTTAGGGCGTTAATGATTTCCTTAATCCAGAAAGTTCCTGGAAATAGATACATAAGCCTCAACATCTTTTGAAGAAAATTCCTTTTATACCTAGAAACTACCTGTGTGATGTTCATCGGTGCCACACCAGCAAAGTGAAAAGTCTTTAGCGTCATTTGAGTGCCCGGTTCGTCAAATGCCCTGCGCACAAAGGGCTCCGACAGCCGTGTCTATTTGTTTGACAATAAACCGTGGCTAAGCTTCCATCTTGTAACCCCGTACCTTTCGGATACGTTTGACTTGGTCCTCTCTCCCTTTGTTGACAAAGGGCTCCAACCAAACGAACCATAACTGTTGCTTGTTTCCTTTATGATTGTTTAAAAAATGATCGTTTGTTTAAATTTGTTTTGATCAGTACGGCCTACAGCCTACAAAATTCAACACTTTGTTAACAAACAGGTGAATACAGCTGTATAGTTGTATGACAACTTCCACAGTTGTCATGCAACTAGGAAATCAATATCTGATTGATCACAATACCTGGCATGACAAGAAAAACTCAATAACATCAGAATTTTAAGAGATACCAATAGGAAAACACAATAAGCTATTACCTTTTAATACTTTTGACTAATCATTCTTCTTCATTGCAACTGGGAAGGCAAGTCAGCTGACCAATGGTGAAAAGAGAAATGCATTCACTGCCCTTGGTGTAACCATTGTCCAAAGGTATCTGTTTTCTTTCGACAATATATGTTTTGCTCATGTAATATAGATGAGAGATTAAAATTAAAAAACAAAATACAAGGATTTACCTGCCCAAGTTATTTTGTATGACATTCTGGTGATAATATACTCAAAAATTCAGCACCAATGAAGTCTGAAAGCACTTCACATCTAAAAAAAAAAAAAATCAAATCACACTATATGCTTTGTGCATCAAAAGGCAATTTCAGAGGAAGGAAGTATTTGAACTTACATGAAGATTTTGATTAGGTTGATACCACAGTAAATTAACTAAATCATCTGCATTCTTGACGACATTCACCAACACATTTTTTTCTGTCTAGTAAATGTTAATAAAAACTATAGGAAAAGTCTATTGCCCCTCAAAATTTTGAGGGGCAATAGGTGCGACCAAAACTATGATGTTTGAATCTGCTGGGCAACAACCATACTTAACCATTCAACTTATCCGTTTGTCAAGCAAAAATTAAAAATCGACTCCTACATAAAATGGATTGATGTTAATTAAGACTTTACATGGAGATGTATGTTGTGTCAATGCTTGGAAGTAAACTCATCCTGAATTTGTCAGTCTACAGACTAAAAAAATGGTTGACACTTTGATAAAAGTAAATCAAAATGGCAGAAGAATGCGAAATGAGGTTTCCCATGAAAAAGGTATCAAGTACTTTTAAGCAAGATCCACCATATTTGCCAGCAAATGGTAAGCAATTGTCTTCTTTCTGAAAACAATACTCTTTTATCAAGATTTCAAGTTGTAACTTTAAATCTAATGCTTTTATTTTACTTACTAACACTTTCGATGCTGTAGGATTGTAGTTGTCTTTGTAACTTTTGTCATTGTTCATTCAATTGAAGAGGCTGCAACAATCATGCATCAGGCATGGTATAATAGCATCTATTCTAGGCTATACCTTGCCAGAGTCATCTGACCTTGCATCAGGAATACAGGAGAAATAAAAGTGCTTAATATTGAACGTTTTAGCAAGTTAAGGATTTAACTGTACCTATTTTTCCATTCCGCTTATTTGCTCTCTGCAATGCCACAAAATCTCTCTGCTTTTAGATAAACATATTACCATTATATAATCACAGTCAAAGCTGTAAATGTCAGGCGTCACGCGTCAGGGTCGACAGACAGGATTCCTCACCAGAGGGAGAATTGCGATGTTTTTCGATTCTCTTGAAAAAACTAAAAAAGACATGGCCTTTAAATTGTTCTTATTTTTCAACGCGTTAATTGTTATGGGACATCTAAAAGTAAGCAATGATAAGGAAAAATATGAAAAACAAATCGATAAATACGAAACTCTTCACTTAATATGTCAAATAATATCATGTTGCTTATTTTTCTTTGCAGTTACTTGATTTCTTTTATAGACAAAGGTGAGTCAGTAACACTCATCCCAGTATTGCAGCTTATGAAGTTTTTATAAGAAATAAACAAATTCATTGAGTTGATCTTAATTGTTTACGCTACAAAATATCATTTTTTCTTCTATTTTTCTAGTAGACTCTGAATGAACCTGTGCCACCATCTCCACATGAATGAGTTCATTTGCTGCACAACCAACCAACCAACCACACACAGCAAACACCACAATAATTTGCAACCTTTGGGACAAAATAACCCAGAAGTTCTAAACCCTTAATTGACCCGGCACTACCCCATTTTTTTAAATAACTACAATATTTAGGAAAATTGTTCAAAGACATCAATTCGTTGGCAAACAAACCATGAACTTTACTGATACCTATGCCCTATTTAATTTAGAATTGCTCCCAAGTCTTCCACCATAGCGATCCGATGCTCTACCATTGAGCTACGAATGACACCTGTAACACTTCTACTTCTTCGACACATTAACATAACTGCACGAGTTAAATAGTCCCTCAGACGACAATGGAAGGATATAGGAAGGCAATGCTAGAATGGTATGGCAACCGACGCCTAATTCGGTGGTTAGATTCACAGTTATGTTCCACAGGATCTTCCAAACATCATAGGAAGTATACCATTCAAGTGCACCAACAATGTTGAGAAACATACCGACAATGACAATACCAACTTTTGCCAAGTGAGTAAGTTGTGGGATGAACATGTTTTAAGAATGGGTAATATAAGAGACAAACATTTCTTTAAACAAATGGACTTTTTGTCGATTACATTGCGCACTGCATTTTACTTTAGTTGATTTGAGTTGCAAGGTTTATTTATATCTAATCTAACAAAAATGTTTCCCTCCCAAGTGAACACGTTCTGTCTGAATGGCCACACAATGCTGGGTATGTATTGATATGATCGTTGGATTGGATTAAGAGTTGAGGCGTATGGTAGATGACAACAAGAATTCGCCCTCGCTCACACATACAGGGCTCACGAAAATGAGAAATAAAATGTTGCTTCAAAGAATCGGAAAAGAAGAAAAAAGAATAGGGGATGAATGACAACTATGGGGGAGAAAAACAGCATTTAAAATATTCGTTACAAAAGTTCTAATTTGCCTTGTAGAGTACGGAATTCGGCTATGAGGGCAGGTGATGTGGCGTGAGTCGTGCAAAATAGATCCGTCAAATAGACACCAACGGCCTCGACACACTGTCCTATAAGAGCTCGACGATCGGCTGTCGGCACCAGGGCTGCCAAGCCTCCAGTAGAGGAATCAACAAGCCGATTTAACATGTCGGCCAGCACTTTGAGCAAGTGATTGGGTTTGCCTTCAGCTTGCCAAACGACATCCTTTGCGCCGTACAGGCGATTGTAAACGGCAAAAAGACGCTGGAACGATACTCCAGCTGTCAGTATGATGGAAACGGCCCAGCCTAGCAATTAAGCATAAAAACATTGATCGAAATGCATTTCAAAGAACATAAAAATAATTGAGAATTACCTGGTGGGCCATTCCAGGGAACTGAATATGTTTCCAGGGTCTTAACGAAGAACTCCAAAGGGAAAAATTGATCTGACTAGGCATAAGTTCGACCTAAAGTTTTCATTTTGCTACTCAGGGTGGCCAGTTTTGTTTCAGTGTCGGCACTACTCAGTTTCTTGACTTCAGCATTGATAATATTTTGCTGGTCACCAGAGCCGAGTCGTAATGATTGGCGCAGTGCAAAATAGCCAGTTTGCATTCCCACAGACCCAATGGCTCAGCGAATTGCTCGTATAGTTGAGTCACGTCAAGCAAGTCGGAATGTGAACGGCTGATGGTGTCGGCATCTCGACTGGGCAACCGAGAGACGGATTCTAGCACTTGAGACTGGACCGCCGGTGTTCGTTCGAGCCTTGAGAAGTTGCTCGTTGTCTTTAGTGCATAGAGCATCCTTAAAAATGAATGAAAATTTAATTAACAATTTTGCTTCAGTTTCTTTGGCAAGTAAACAGTTACCTCATTGCGGTAGAGAGACGGGGAGTCCTGTCTCAATTCTTCGCTGATGGCGTCCGTACTGGCCGCATCATCCAAGTATCGATGAATCAGAGCGTTGATCAGCCCAATGCAGGTGTCAGAACCGGAAAGGATGAGGTCGCGGAACAACGTTGTCTTGAGTGACATCCGCATTTAAGCCGACAATGATTGGACGAGCAAATGGAGCTGGTGGTCGCACAACACATTCCAAAGAGCAAATACTTCGACGGTATGATCCATCAGCAATTGTTTCATTGCAAACAGTGATTTTCTGCACAGTCAGCAACTCTTCGCTGTTGACGACACAGTCCAGCAATAGCTGATGTGTTTTTCCTACATTTCTGGCGAGCGGCATAAGCCAAAGGGGCCTCAGTATGAATCCGAGATAAAGATTAAGTCCGTTATGTCGACCAGAGAATTGATAAAGTTGATAGCTCAGTCGGTCAGCTGGGAGTCCTGGATGCTTGTCGAACATGCCAAATTCAGAGGAGTGGCACAGGCTTGATCTTCTCGCAGAACATGGAAAAAAGCGTGAACGGCCGTATTGTTCGGACCTGAAGAGTCAAATTGTGATTGGCGGAGAATATCCACCGGGCCTAAGTTGGGTGACGACGTAGCAGCATTGCGTCGCCAGGAAAATGAACTTTCGACGTCCCACAGCATGTTGCGTTACAATCAGTGCAGGCTCAGGTGCTGGAGAAGCAAAGATTGATGTATCGATTTGAGGGTGAGAGTAAATTCTGCCAATACCCATGTCTTTCCGTCTAAACGCAGCGCGTTTTGCGTCTCTGTCAATTGCTGGGCAGCTGGAAAAGGGAATTGAACAATGTACAGACTAAATCGTTCTTTAAGGCTGTATGTGGCTAAAAAACGCGGTTTCGTGAGAATGTAGGGCCGAATGGACTTGGTGGGGACGTTGAGGAGACGCATAGGGCCGTGTAACCAGGTGGTAGACGCACTTGAACCAACTGAAACGTCACCGGGCGACTAATAGAAGGCGTAGCTCCGTTGAATGTACGCCAGGTCAAAATGCTAAAGTACAGACGTACACCAGATGCAGTAATTTGCTACCAAATGCAAGTTGGTCGTTCGCTCAACTCGATGGTCGCAATACCAACCAAAGGTCGGAAAGTGGAACAAACCGCCGTCCTGTTGCAAGAAAATTTCTTCCGTTATTTCTTTTCTATTGGCGTTATTGGTTCGTCCAATACCTGGCAATATTGGTGGCAAACTAGACGATGGTATTGAAACCGATGGCCGTCACCCGAGTCATGGCTTGCACATCTGTTTCTAAATCGTACACCTGGATGATTTTCTTTTCCGATCATGAGTCGAGCGAAAAGCCTGTCATTTCACAATCTAATTAGTATTCGTAAAAGAACAATGTCTACTTTTAAGTAATACCTGAACAAAACATTCGTACATGCAACCATGTGTCGCTCCCATGAAAATTCGACCGCTGGTCATAGGTGTTGGTTACAATGTAGGCCTCATCTATTGGCACGGAGAACAATGGTTCGGTTAACAGGTGCATTTCTTCGTAGTTAGTATTGGGGTTGGAGAAATCAACTTCCACGAGAGCAATTTTCACAGCTGTGGCCAGCCACAGAGGGTATTGGAAGTGTTTGGTTGATGGATATGTCTGGTTCGAATAGACCAGTTTAACAGCAATAATTGGTTTGCTGAGACTGATGAAAAAATCACCCTAACCACATGATTAAAGAAATAATTAGTTTTTGTCATAGATGTTCTGTTTGTATATCCTTACCCATCTCCATATGTCCAAAAGTACATTACACTATTGATGCTCAACTATATGTGTTAATTGATATGGAAAAACCCCATCACAAATGCTTGTAAGTGAAACATGCATATGCATGGATGTCCGATAGGTGCATTTACTAACACACACTTAACAGACATAAGCCAACGTCCTCACACTTTTTGTTCTCTATTCTCACCAAAAGTCTTGCAGGTCTCACTATCCCAGACAACTGTAAAAGAAAATTTTTCATCAGAATTCAAAAAAAAAAAAAAAATATAAAAAAAAAAGGGGGGAGTTGTTTTACACGTTACCTGCATTTACTAACACACACTTAAGAGACATAAGCCAACGTCCTCACACTTTTTGTTCTCTATTCTCACCAAAAGTCTTGCAGGTCTCACTATCCCAGACAACTGTAAAAGAAAATTCTTCATCAGAATTCAAGAAAAAATTCAACATCTATAGAAATGAGTGTGCATGTGCTTCTAAACGTTACCTGGATTACAGGAAGCCGAAATTGAAGTAAAATGCAGAGTCGATACGTCATGTTGTAAACTAGTTTTCGGCGTATAAATCTTTGATTCATTCTGCTTTTCAGTTTCCATCAGGGTCCTTAAACTCCAGGCAGAACTTGTGCTGTGTCACTTGAAGCAAATCAAATGTGTATTCAGAATTTTGCCAATGCAGCATGTTGCCAATAGCCAATGTCTAAAATAAAAATGATAGATTGATTGAAGCTTAGGGGCACTAAGGTATAGTCAACTGACAGCCAGAGCTATACTCAGATTTGAAAGATGTCAAAAAATAGTTTGTCATTTTTTTAATGAATCCTTTCTAACGCCATCTTGCGACTAAGGTTGAGTCAAAGTCAGGGTAAAAGATAGTGTCGCCGTGAAAATAGCCATCGAAATTACGAAAAGGAAGGGTATTTCTTTTGTCTACACTCTATAGCAGTGTACATCGAAAAACAGAAAATGTCCATAGAAACCTTATTAACTTGTTGTTGTTCAGTATAGTAAAAAAAAAAAAAAAAAAAAAGTATTGGACAGAATAATACATACATAAAATTGTCCTAAACATCTTCAACCTGTATTATGTGTCTTCTTTTTACCTGCACGCTAGACAATGCCCAGGTATACTCTGACAAGAGCGACATCTTTGCACTAGGCCTCGTCTTTGAATATGTTAAATGTTGTTGAAAGGCAATTATCTGTATAGTTTCAATACTGACAAGATCGGCATCGCAAACAGCATAATCGAGAGAGATCCAATATCAAACTCGCATAGTATACGTTGTCCCATCTATTTGGTTTTGGGCCTCACAGAATGCCTCATGGAATGCTCTTGCTGCATTCAGAAAAACAAAAATTCCATTAAAGTTTGGAAAAAGGTTATCATTTGGTGCGGAATATTACCAATCGACCGAAAGACATCAGCCAAGCCGAGAACAGCTAAACAATTGGGCTTGCGATTCGCCATACAGAATCGGACAAAGTAAAATTTGGCTTAGACTATAGTGAGAGTGGAGTAATTGGTCTTCTTGTATAGATTGCTGGACGTGATGGCGATGCAGGTCGAGGCAGGTAATGGGGAGGAGCACAGATGACACGGTATTATTTTCCACGTCACTACCACGGAGAAGGGCGAGTCAGCAACAGTCGACCACATGCAGCGGCGTATGTTCAATTCTATTCCGGCACTTAGGAAACAAGTCACAGACAGCCAAGCTGTCCGGTTCTGGAAGCGTCACACAGCAACTGATTCAGAATTTCCACCTGGCCTCAGTTAGGCCTACGTGCGACGTGGTAGACTTGCGTCGTTAGGAAAATGAGCTTTTGATATCTCACCATACGTTCGGGGTTAAATGGGGGTGGTTCGGGTGCTGAAGAATTAAAGATTGAGGCATGGTGTGTTTTTTTATTCTTTTCGGTGGCTCAGGTAACTTTAGTCAATACAACGTCGTTTTCGACCGAACCCAGAATGTATAGCGTCTCCGACAAACACTAGATGGCCTGGGAATCAATTTTAAAATGAATTATTAATGTTAATCGGATTGCAGTCCAGTATAAGCCGAGTGGACTTGCAGAGGACAATGATACAAACATTTTAAGTCTTGGATTACTGATCGGAACAAATAACCCTCGATTGCATTTATTTTAAATATATTTGGGCTATATTAACATTGAGGAGGTAAAAACAAAAAACAAAAAACTTGTGGCGCAATAGACAGGGAGCAGTCTCACAAAGGCAACATTATATGCAAAGATAACTGACGCAATTGGGTGCGAAACAACTGGCCGAACCGTCCAAGTTTATCTTGCAACGAAGACTAAAGTAAAGATAAGAAACGAAGCAAACAAATGTGAAAAAAACAAACAAGAGAAAACGAAACGTAGTTCCCATTTCATTTTTACTTGCTGATGAGGTAAGCAACTTGTCAACAAATATACTGTGCAATAGTGCGGTCCGACGGTTACTTTTGTTTTTGCTTCAGCCAAACGTATAAACTCCACCCGCAAGGTGGTCAAAGTAAGACGAAGTACTTACTGACATTCAAGATATGTAGTGATATTGGTCATTATGGCGAATAAATTTGAACAAAAACAAAACAAAACAAAAATAGAGCCAAGCATTTAGAGGGCAAACGATTTAGATTGGGATAGCAATGATGCTGTACCTGACCGTCGTCAAGCGCAGTTTGCACTCCATTCGAATGCGGCCAAATAATAGAACTGAATGTCGTTTGCAAAAATAACGTTCTTATTATTAGCAACTTCACCGATGCCTCGCTTTTAATGACATGTTATTGGATTAAACTGGCCGCGTTAGTTGTCCTCCATCTTCAACAGATGTGACTAAGGTATTCAGAGCCGCAAAACAAAATGCATTAGTTTTATTTGAACCGTATCAAAAGGTTGTAGCGAACTGAGGTTTACTTGTTTCAAGCCGATGGTGTAATTCGCACTCGGCTTTAAGCACCGACATTTCCAAAGGGTTCACACAAAACAGTTGCGATTTCAAGTTGTTTGATGCTTGTTTCACCTCCCAATTTGCATCGCCAACAGCAGCTTTAAAATTCCATCAGGATGAACACACAGCAGCAAGATCTGCTATTTTTTGCCTGTTGTAGGCCTATTATCGTCTTCTTTACAGGTTTGTTTCAGAATAACATGCCTTTCAATACTAAACATTACTATATTTACATTATTTTTAAATCTAATATACACAAATACACTATATGTTCATTATAAAAAGGACGTAGGCTATATTAACAGTAGCCTATATATTTATATCAAAAGAAAAGGCGAACAAGTTTAAATAAGGCCTTTGATCATTCTGATGCAATTTCATTTTTTAAGGAAAGATAATAAGAAAATAATGTGATAATGGTATACAAGCATGTCGAAAGAAAATGGAAGTGCAGAGTGCAATAAGTATATAAAGCTCTGTGATAAAACGTCTTAATACACGCAGAAACCATTAAAAGACACGAATGGAAAGGTGCACTGAGCCAATAATGAGTTCGATGTAAAATCATTTAACAAGTCAAGAAGCAAAAATGTCGTTAAAATGATCTAAAGACATTGTAAGAAGTAAGTAAAAAAATACTTGACTGACATTTTACTCGGATCAACAGGTAGACGACACGATAACAGCATCATTATCTAAAGTGGACTCGAAAGTTATATTTAATGCTTTAGAGACAGATAAACTGCCTGATAAATTCAAACCAATTTCGGGTTGCAGGTGAGTGTTGTCCAGTGGCAAATTGCATTTTTCAACCGAAGCTCGCACAAGTTCTTGTCTGGGGAATTCTGGAATTGATCTGTGGGAAGAAGACGACTACGGATGGAATATATTTTACTACTTGGATATAAAAAATAAGAAGAAAATGGAAATTTGGATCGACCGTAATGCTGTCTTAGGTAGAGGTGGCTTTGGTCATGTGCTTAAAGGAAAGTATGGAGGCCGTGAAGTCGCAGTAAAAAGAGTTGAACTACGTTTCGTCAACGAAAAAGAAGAAGAAGCTTTGCGAGCGTTAGATCATCCAAACGTCGTCAAACTTCTTCACTGTGACAGTAATGACGACTTTAGGTGAAATGATTACGCCTTATTTTTAAAAAGTAAAATTACATCAGTTACTTTGGCACGTTGCAGGATGTATGTATTGGAATTATGCGACGCCTCTTTAGATCAGCTCTTCCTGGAGCCGAATCACCCAAAGAAATACGACGGACCTATGCCACGTTATATTCACGTTTTTCTTCAGTTAGCTTCGGGGCTCAAACACATCCATTCGAAGCAAATAATCCACAGAGACATAAAACCGCAAAACGTGCTCATTTCAAAGACACCTGCCAGCCGAAGCAATGAGGTAACAATCAAATGGGCTGATTTTGGATTGTCCAAATCCGTAGATGAACGTGGATATCACTTGTGGTCTGGAGTAAGAGGAACCAAAAATTGGTACGCCCCCGAGGTGCTGAAGATAAGCAATAACACAAAAGAGGCAGAAGAGGCAAAAAAGCTTGAAGGAACAGTCAAGAGCGATGTATTCACCCTAGGCCTTGTCTTCGGGTTTCTTTTCTTGAAAGGAGAACATGTTTATGGTTCCAGTGAAAGAGAAATTTACGACAACGTAATTGCAAAGCAACCGATCAACTTGAAGAGTAATTCCCAACATACTTGCAAAACATTGTTGTTCTGTTAATTAAAATTTTATTTCTTGCTACTAGAAACTGACAGAAAATTACTAGAAATTTATCAGAATAACCTACTTCAGAAAATGTTGGAAAATGATCCTAGCAAAAGGATGACATCGGCAGAAGTAGTCGAACAACTGAAATCTATCGAGGACAAGGTATTATAAATTTTATGCAAGTCAAGCAATCATCTGCATGAATGTCCCTTTATTCGATTCAGCTTGCAGAAAAAGAGGAACAATTGCGTGATCTATGTGCTGGTCGTGAACCTCTTGATATTTTCAATTTCGAATTTTATCTTCCTTTAACAAGAAAAATCCAAAACTTGATTCGCTTTGGAATCGACGTGAATGCAAAGAACCAATTTGGATTAAATGCACTTCATCTCTTGTGTCAACACAATTCCGGTAGACACTTAATCGAGGCAATTAAAGTATTGATCGATTTTGGTATCGACAAGGACGCAAAGACGGAAAAGGGTTGGAATGCACTTCATCTTTTGTGCGCTAACAGTTCCAGTCCACACTTAATCGAGGCAATTCAAGTCTTGATCAAATTCGGAATCGACAAGGACGCAAAGCAGATCAACGGTGGGAATGCACTTCATCTTTTGTGCTCAAACAGTTCCAGTCCACACTTAGTCGAGGCTATTCAAGAATTGATCAAACTCGGCATCGACAAGGACGCAAAGGCGAACAACGGCGGGAATGCACTTCATCTTTTGTGCTCAAACAGTTCCAGTCAACACTTAGTCGAGGCTATTCAAGAATTGATCAAACTCGGCATCGACAAGGACGCAAAGTACAACAACGGCGGGAATGCACTTCATCTTTTGTGCGCTAACAGTTCCAGTCAACACTTAATCGAGGCAATTCAAGAATTGATCAAACTCGGTATCGACAAGGACGCTAAAACCAATGCTGGATCGAGTGCACTTGATTTGAGTCGGAGGAATAAAAATCTTGCTATCCACAACGTGAATGAAATCTTTGGAACCAGATGAGTTGCATTCACAATTACAAGAGCTAAGATCTAGTTGTCTTTATCCTTCCCTATCGACTATTCCGTTGTGTATCATTGCAATAATCATTAGAAATGTTTTGTTTCTTCACAAATAAAAAGAATTTTCAAATGTAAGCATTAAGCTGCTCGACTTGTTGGCGAAAGACCGCCTTTTCTTTGCATATTGCAAAATGAAGGACCACACGCTAAAGAGCAGTGATAGCAACAAGTCTATCAAACATCACATATCAAAGGATAATTCACAGGAAAATATTTTCTATTATGGTTGAAAAATTTCCATATTGGTTGAAAACAAAAGACATTAGGAGAGTAATGGGGTGCGCATTGTTAATTAGGGTAATTATGACAAGACCAGAGAAGTCTTTTTGAAACGGTGACAGTTACTCGTGGCTTTTTCTACCACTGAAGACAAATTCAAAACATTAAACGCCCAAAATAATCGAGAAATGCAGACACAAGAGAGAAGATTTCAGCCATAGCCACATGGCCATCATTTGAACTGAGATTTGTCAAAGTCAAATTAAGGAGGGCGAGGGCCAAAATAATTCAACAAGCTCACGTTTAAAGGAAATTTAATGCAATTTATTGATTCAGAGGGTAACGACGAATGGAAATCGCTCCTCATTTTTTAGCAAAAGTGTTCAAGCTGAAATTTAAGTTGCGCGGTCACAATCTTAATATAGTGAATGGATGTGAAGTGGACCGATTGCACTAATTATTCAATGACCTTGAGACAATTCAGAGTAGGTGATTCTAGAAATAGATCAACGCATATTTTTTGACAAACGTTCAAAGACTAGAATAATCAATAAGGCAACTGCCATGCATTGTCATGAAGCTAAGATGAAATCGTAATAATTAAAATCATAATTTCATAACGAATTGTTTCACCCCTCCTGTTAGTTCCGAGTTATTTGCGAGTATTCACCCAGCATATTGAAGACAATGGAATCTGCACGTCATCACGTAAGTAACCTTGACTCATTTTTGGTCAAATATACGACTATACAGTACGGAAATGAAATAATACAAATAGCGATTGTAAAATGATTTTGAACTGATAGATCCAATTGGTTATGGAAGGTGGTAAAAAGTACGGATTAGTCCCTCAATAGGATAGACTTGAAAAGAAAGAACTGGAAAGTTAGCGCTTCTTGCTCTACTAAAATTGGGATTCGAGGGGAGGAGGCAGTACAGTTCAAACCACCAATTCACCCCCGTGCGACTTGTACATCTTTCGTAACTTGGCGATCAAACAAAATAAAAGGTGGGCAACATTGAAAATGCACACATTAGTAGCGTGAATTAAAGTTCTAACCTGCTTCTATTTCATCCAAGAATAAGAAAAGCTTTCACAGGCTAGCAAGGAGGACAGATGAACATCTTCGTTGGGCACAAGCTCTAAAATCACTGATTCACTGTCGTTGCTCGTTGAGATACTTTTGAAAATGCAACCCCCCACCAGGGACAATAAGGTGGGTGTGGATGGCGCGAACAAGCGACTACGTTGCCAGAGGCGAAATTGGAAACAATACAAAAGCACCAAAGAGAGAAATAAAAATAAATAGAGCCATAGATTTAATGGGTTGACTACTCCGTGTTGAAACTCTTATATGAACAACCCATCAACAATTTTTCAACGTCATCCGCACTGAAATTCGAAATGCTTTTGTATCGAAAGACAACTAGACGGGAACAAGCCGAGCCCTTCGAAATAAGACAATGGCGTCTTTTTTTTTTTTTTTTACTATTAGGGAATGTAGTGGGCTGTTTAGTAGTGCCTTTTTGGGACGTAGGGGCACTGAAAGTTTTCTCACTTTCTCCTTTCTAGTTTTCCCCGCCTTCTTTGTTCTCATTTCACGTGTCTACATACGACAAGAACAAGGAGGAGGAGAAAAAGTTGTCTGCTTGGCAAATGGTCCGGCTTCCTCGGCGCTAAAATGCGAAACGTTATCAAAGGAAAGATAATAAGAAAAAACAGCGATAATGGGAGACCAAGCCGAGAGGAGGAAACAGTTATTAAAGTATAAAAAAACACCAAAACATAAAAGTAATCAGCAGAGTTCATGTAAATCAACTAAAAGGCGTTGGCCGTTAAATGCTAAAGGACATGGAAGAAGGCAAACGCAACAGCACTGCTTCCGAAAAACTAGACACTGATACACACATTATCTATAAAGGCTTAAAGCTATATTCAAACATTTCGAATTCCGAAACTTCCTTTTCCCGTTTCGGTGTGCTGTTTGTAGATACTTTGGAAAATTGCATTTTTCCACCAGCAGCTCGCACAATTCTTGTCCCCTGTGTTCTCTGGGCAAAAAAAATGTTAGCGGAAACTCCCTTGTAGCTGGCCGATTCCATCGCAAAGATCTTTTGGGGAGTTGTTTCTACGGTCACCAGTGTATCGTGGTAATTATAAAGAGTTTCAAAATATAGCCGTCAAAAGAATTACGAAGAGAGCCGACAGGGTTCAATTGTTGGAAAACGAGGTAAACATTCTGAAGAAATTAGACCATCCCAACATAGTGAAACTTCTCTATACTTTGAAAGCGATGCCGAAAATTCGTCAGTAAGATTATTTGCGATCATGTTTTAAAAAGAGAATTTTTATACGATACAATAATGATTTTTTTGGTTTTCTTGCCATTTAAAAGGTACTAATGCATTCGGAATGGTGTGGCGCCTCGTTAGATCAGCTGTTTCTGAAGGCGGGTGACACTCGAAAAAATATAATGGGCCTATGCCCACACCATATTGATCTCAACATTTTCGGCCTCAGATTAGCTTCTAGGTCTCGAATACAGCCATTCAAGGAATTTAGTTCATGGAAACATAAAAACCAGAAAATGTTCTGATTTCGATGCGGGAGCTGCTGGCCAAGATGAGGGATAACACTGAAAACATTTTCGGGCAAACTCTGGACTCGTAGGACCAGATACGCCAGTAAACTGAGGCACAGATAAAAGTCAAGGGGAGGAAACAATGTCGATGGTTAGCCCCAGAGTTGCCTTGCTGAAATTGGTGGCATTCAGAAAAACAAAAAGGACCGTCAAAAGCGACATCTTTGCACAAGGACTCATTTTGGAAAAAGGTTATCATTTGGCGCTGAATGGGGAACATCTTTACGGTACCATGGAAAATGAAGCCGAAATAACAGCAAAACAATTGGGCTTGCGGAAATCGCCATCAACAGAATTGCAAAAGTAAAATTTGGCTTGGACTATAGTGTAACGACTTCAATAATGCTTTTTCTGATAAATGGAGATAATTCGTTGCTTTAGGTAATGGGGAGGAGAAATGAACGCATATTAAGGTACGTCATTACCACGATGAGATTTTTAAAAGAATTTTGGAAAACGACCCCAATAAAAGGATGACATCGACAGCAGTGATGTTCAATCAACTAAAAACCATCAAGGATAAGGTATTGAAATGATATTACTGCAAGTCAAGTAATACATCTAAACAAATCTAATTTAAAATTTCCCTGGCCTCAGATTTCTGGAACAGGAAAAAGAATTGCTTCAGTTATAGGCTCGCGCCATTGCCCGATCTATAAACTTTTTGATATATCCCACCATACGTTGGGGTAAAATAAAAACTTTATTCGCTTTGCGAATCAAATTAACTAAAAACAGAAGCATGGTTTATTCGGTGATAAGGTAACACCCATCTTATGTGTCGATACAATTCCAGTTTTGCCCATCCCAAATGCAATTAGCGTCGTAATCATGGCGGAATCAAACTGACAAACACTAGATGGCAAGAACGTTCGTAAAGCCGTTCAGACTTGTAGTCTTTATGTGTGTCGATACAATGCAACCCCAAACTTAATCGACGCCATTCAGAATTTAATTAAACTGGGAATCGATCCGAAAGCGAAGACAAAAGATGGATCAAATGCACTCCATTATTTGACTCGATACAATTCAAAATCAGACTTGAATAGCGTAATTAAAATCTTGGGGAATTCTGGAATTGATCTGTGGGAGGAAGACGACAACGGATGGAATATGTTTTACTACTTGGATATCAAAAATAAGAAGAAAATGGAAATTTGGATCGACCGTGAGGCTTTCTTAGGGCAAGGTGGCTTTGGTCATGTGCTTAAAGGAAAGTATGGAGGCCGTGAAGTCGCAGTAAAAAGAGTTGAACTACGTTTCGTCAACAAAAACGAAGAAGAAGCTTTGCGAGCGTTAGATCATCCAAACGTCGTCAAACTTCTTCACTGTGACAGTGATGAAGACTTTAGGTGAAATTATTTTGTCTTATCTTATTTTCAAAAATCAAAAAAGAAAATTACATCAGTTACTTTGGCACGTTGCAGGATGTATGTATTGGAATTATGCGACGCCTCTTTAGATCAGCTCTTCCTGGAGCCGAATCACCCAAAGAAATACGACGGACCTATGCCACGTTATATTCACGTTTTTCTTCAGTTAGCTTCGGGGCTCAAACACATCCATTCGAAGCTAATCATCCACAGAGACATCAAACCGCAAAACGTGCTCATTTCAAAGACACCTGCCAGTCGAAGCAATGAGGTAACAATAAAATGGGCTGATTTTGGATTGTCCAAATCCGTAGATGAAAAAGGAAATCACTCGTGGTCTGGAGTAAGAGGAACCATAAATTGGTACGCCCCCGAGGTGCTGAAGATAAGCAATGACACAAAAGAGGCAGAAAAGGCAAAAAAGCATAAAGGAACAGTCAAGAGCGATGTATTTGCCCTAGGCCTTGTCTTTGGGTTTCTTTTCTTGAAAGGAGAACATGTCTATGGTTCCAGTGAAAGAGAAATTTACAATAACGTAATTACAAAGCAACCGATCAACTTGAAGAGTAATTTCCAATATATTTGCAAAACATTGTTGTTCTGTTAATTAAAATTTTATTTCTTGCTACCAGAAATTGACGGTGAATTACTCGAAATTTATCAGAATAACCTACTTCAGAAAATGTTGGAAAATGATCCTAGCAAGAGGATGACATCAGAAGAAGTAGTCGAACAACTGAAATCTATCGAGGACAAGGTATTATAAATTTTATGCAAGTCAAGCAATCATCTGCATGAATGTTCCTTTATTCGATTCAGCTTGCAGAAAAAGAGGAACAATTGCGTCAGCTATGTGCAAGTCCTAACCCTCGGTCAGATATAACCAGAAAAATCAAAGACTTGATTTGCTTTGGAATCGACGTGAATGCAAAGAACCAATTTGGATGCAATGCGCTTCATCGTCTGTGTCGTTACAATTCCACCCCACAACTAATCGAGGCAATTAAAGTCTTGATCGAACTCGGCATCGACTTGAACGTAAAAACAAAAGATGGATTGAGTGCGCTTCATCTTTTGTGTTCCAACAATTCAACCCCCCACTTAATCGAGGCAATTAAAGTCTTGATCGAACTCGGCATCGACAAGGACGCAAAAACCAACGCTGGATCGAGTGCGCTTCATCTTTTGTGTTCCAACAATTCAACCCCCCACTTAATCGAGGCAATTAAAGTCTTGATCGAACTCGGCATCGAATTGAACGCAAAGGACCAAGATGGATGGAATGCGCTTCATTTTTTGTGTCGTTTCAATTCAACCCCCCACTTAATCGAGGCAATTAAAGTCTTGATCGAACTCGGCATCGAATTGAACGCAAAGGACCAAGATGGATTGAGTGCGCTTCATCTTTTGTGTTCCAACAATTCAACCCCCCACTTAATCGAGGCAATTAAAGTCTTGATCGAACTCGGCATCGAATTGAACGCAAAGGACCAAGATGGATTGAGTGCGCTTCATCTTTTGTGTTCCAACAATTCAACCCCCCACTTAATCGAGGCAATTAAAGTCTTGATCGAACTCGGCATCGACAAGGACGCAAAAACCAACGCTGGATCGAGTGCGCTTCATCTTTTGTGTTCCAACAATTCAACCCCCCACTTAATCGAGGCAATTAAAGTCTTGATCGAACTCGGCATCGAATTGAACGCAAAAATCCTGGACCAAGATGATGAATGCACTTCGGATTTTGTTTGTCGTCGTTTCAATTCAACCCCCACTTAATCGAGGCAATTAAAGTCTTGATCGAACTCGGCATCGAATTGAACGCAAAGGACCAAGATGGATTGAGTGCGCTTCATCTTTTGTGTTCCAACAATTCAACCCCCACTTAATCGAGGCAATTAAAGTCTTGATCGAACTCGGCATCGAATTGAACGCAAAGGACCAAGATGGATTGAGTGCGCTTCATCTTTTGTGTTCCAACAATTCAACCCCCCACTTAATCGAGGCAATTAAAGTCTTGATCGAACTCGGCATCGACAAGGACGCAAAAACCAACGCTGGATCGAGTGTCGCTTCATCTTTGTGTTCCAACAATTCAACCCCCACTTAATCGAGGCAATTAAAGTCTTGATCGAACTCGGCATCGACTAGGACGTAAAAACAAAAGCTGGATCGAGTGCGCTTCATCTTTTGTGTTCCAACAATTCAACCCCCACTTAATCGAGGCAATTAAAGTCAACGTAAAACAAAAGACTAACCACTAATAGTTAAAGTCTTGATCGAACTCGGCATCGAACAAGGACGCAAAAACCAACGCTGGATCGAGTGCGCTTCACCTTTTGTGTTCCAACAATTCAACCCCCCACTTAATCGAGGCAATTAAAGTCTTGATCGAACTCGGCATCGACTTGAACGTAAAAACAAAAGATGGATTGAGTGCGCTTCATCTTTTGTGTTCCAACAATTCAACCCCCCACTTAATCGAGGCAATTAAAGTCTTGATCGAACTCGGCATCGACAAGGACGCAAAAACCAACATGGGATGGAATGCGCTTCATCTTTTGTGTCGTTACAATTCAACCCCACAATTAATCGAGGCAATTAAAGTCTTGATCGAACTCGGCATCGACTTGAACGTAAAAACAAAAGATGGATTGAGTGCGCTTCATCTTTTGTGTTCCAACAATTCAACCCCCACTTAATCGAGGCAATTAAAGTCTTGATCGAACTCGGCATCGACAAGGACGCAAAAACCAAAATGGGATGGAATGCGCTTCATCTTTGTGTCGTTACACCAACCCCACAATCGAGGCAATTAAAGTTCTGATCGTTACAATTCAACCCCACAATTAATCGAGGCAATTAAAGTCTTGATCGAACTCGGCATCGACTTGAACGTAAAAACAAAAAGGATTGAAAATGGGATGGAGGCGCTTCATCTTTGTGTGTCAAACAATTCAACCCCCCACTTAATCGAGGCAATTAAAGTCTTGATCGAACTCGGCATCGACAAGGACGCAAAAACCAACGCTGGATCGAGTGCGCTTCATCTTTTGTGTTCCAACAATTCAACCCCCCACTTAATCGAGGCAATTAAAGTCTTGATCGAACTCGGCATCGACTTGAACGTAAAAACAAAAGATGGATTGAGTGCGCTTCATCTTTTGTGTTCCAACAATTCAACCCCCCACTTAATCGAGGCAATTAAAGTCTTTATCGAACTCGGCATCGAATTGAACGCAAAGGACCAAGATGGATTGAGTGCGCTTCATCTTTTGTGTTCCAACAATTCAACCCCCCACTTAATCGAGGCAATTAAAGTCTTGATCGAAATCGGCATCGACTTGAACGCAAAAACCAACGATGGATGGAATGCGCTTCATGCTTTGTGTCGTTACAATTCAACCCCCCACTTAATCGAGGCAATTAAAGTCTTGATCGAACTCGGCATCGACTTGAACGCAAAAACCAACATTGGATCGAGTGCGCTTCATCTTTTGTGTCGCAACAACTCAGGCCCCCACTTAATCGAGGCAATTAAAGTTTTGATCGAACTCGGCATCGACTTGAACGTAAAAACAAAAGATGGATTGAGTGCGCTTCATCTTTTGTGTTCCAACAATTCAACCCCCCACTTAATCGAGGCAATTAAAGTCTTTATCGAACTCGGCATCGAATTGAACGCAAAGGACCAAGATGGATTGAGTGCGCTTCATCTTTTGTGTTCCAACAATTCAACCCCCCACTTAATCGAGGCAATTAAAGTCTTGATCGAAATCGGCATCGACTTGAACGCAAAAACCAACGATGGATGGAATGCGCTTCATGCTTTGTGTCGTTACAATTCAACCCCCCACTTAATCGAGGCAATTAAAGTCTTGATCGAACTCGGCATCGACTTGAACGCAAAAACCAACATTGGATCGAGTGCGCTTCATCTTTTGTGTCGCAACAACTCAGGCCCCCACTTAATCGAGGCAATTAAAGTTTTGATCGATCTCGGCATCGACTTGAACGCAAAAAACAACAATGGATGGAATGCGCTTCATTTTTTGTGTCGTTACAATTCAACCCCACAATTAATCGAGGCAATTAAAGTCTTGATCGAACTCGGCATCGACAAGGACGCAAAAACCAAAGCTGGATCGAGTGCACTCGATTTGAGTCGGAGAAATGAAAAATTTTCTGAACACAACGTGGACGAAATCTTTGGAACCACATGAGCTGCCTTTACAATTGCATGAGATAAGATCTAGTTGTCTTCCTCGTCCCGTTACGACCATTCCCCTGTCTATCATTACAATTATCATTGGATATATTTGCGTGTGTTTTTTTTTTTCAAATAAAGGGAATTATGAAAAGTTGGCTAAGCTTTAAACGGTTCGACTTGCCGGGAGACTGTCGTTTTCTAGGCTAATTGCAAAAAGAAAGACAACACGTCCACCAACATGTTACAGAGCATAATAGCAACAAGCCTATTCAACATCACAAAACAAAGTGTAATTCACAGGGTAATATTTCTGTTATGGTTGATGAAGAATTCGAGATTAGCTGAAACAAAAGACGTTAGGAGAGTAATGGGGTGTTATATGCGCATGGGTATCAAAGAGCGACCCAGCTTAAAATCAGCAACACGAAACAGAAAGGTACGCGATATCTTTCTATTAGAACGTCGCCGCATTTGGTAAGGTGGAAAATAGAAAAACGTTAACAAAACGTTTTCCAAATTGAATCAAAAATAACCAATGACAAATCTGAAATCCCAAAAAGTGGCAAAACGGAAAGAAAGCCAGACAAAATGATCGATGCAATTGTTAACTTGGGTAATTATAACAAAAGGCAAGAGAAGTCCTTCTGAAACTGTGACAGTTAGGCTATACTCGTGGCGATTTCTACACTGAAGTCAAAGCCAAAACATTTCACGCGCAAAATGATCGAGAAATGTAGACACAAAAGGGAAGATAAGGGCGGCAATTCAGTCATTACTATGCATAGCCATTATGTCAGAGTCAAATGAAGTAGAAACCAACTCAAATTCGCTTATTAATCCAACGACTTGGTTCAGAGGACAACGGCAAACGGAAATCGCTCCTTATTTTGTAGCCAAAGCGTTCAAGCTGAAACTTAAGCTGCGCGGTCACAATCTTACTGAATGGATCGGAATGGATGTGAAATGGACCAATTATATTATTTATTCAAAGACCTAGAGGCAATTCAGAGTAGGTAGCTCTAAGAATACCTCAAAGCCAATTTTTTTGACAAACTTTAAAAGATTACACTAATAAATGAAACGACTGCCGTGCCTTGTCATGAAGCTAAGATTATGCGTAGTAATTAAAATCAGAATTCTATAATGAATTGTATCACCCCCTCTGGTGTCAGACCCGAGTACCGGCCCAGCGTATTGAACATCATGGAATCTGCACGTCATCCTTTACATGAGCTTATTTCATTTTTGCTCCAATATGAGGATATAAACAGTCTGCTGGGAAAATACAAACAGCGAGCGTAAAATGATTTGACTGATGGATTCAATTGATTATGGAGAGTGGTGAAACGGACGAATTATATTCCCTCAATATGATAGACTTAAAAGAGAGAACTTAAAAATTGGCGTTTCTTGCTCTACAAAAATGTCGGGTTCGGATGGAAGAGGGGGTGGTACAATTAACCTCAGCGTATAGGAGACCATCAATTCACCAAAATCCCGTCTTGTACATCTTTCGTAACAGTTCATGGCGATCAAACAGAATAAAGCATAAAACGTGGGCAACATTTAAAAATTACGACATTAGCAGCGTAAAAGAAAAGGTTCTAACCTGCTTCTATTTGGTACAAGAATAAGAAAAGGTTTCGCGAGCTATCGAAGAGGACAGATACACATTTCCGTCGGGCACAAGCTCTAACATTACAATCGTTGAGATATTTGTGGAAATGTGGACTGGGCTGGACCGCCACCAGAGACAACAGCGTGGTGCGCGAACAAGCGACCACGTTGCCAGAAGCGAAATTGGAAACAATAATAGATCACAAAAAAGTGGTGACTTGAGACTTGTAGCACGTAGTAGCACGTAGTGGTAGGCTGTGATTTCGGTTGGATTTTTCTCCCACTTTTCTCCTTCCGAGTTTTGCCCGTCTTCTTTGTTCTCTTCTCACGTGTCCACAGTTACAGACGACAAGAACAAGGGAAAGGAGGAGGAGGAAAAAACAAAATCGTCTTTTTGGGAAGTGCCACACTCCCTCTGGCGCTAAAATGCAAAATGTTATCAAAGCCCCTCCCCCTCTTAGATGTTTTTCACTCCTTTATCGGGTGAGTAGGGTTGGGATCGAAGCGGCTGTTGCGCTTTGATACAAGACCGCTAGGGTGTCGACCCTGACGCACGGCAACGTCCTTGACGCGTCGTATGCCCAATCCTCAAGTCTCTCTCGTTATCAACTAAAGGCGTTGGCCGCCTGCTTTAAGGACTGGAAGAAGGTAAACGCAATCGCACTATCCGAAAACTGTACATTGGTGGCATTTGACGTCAGCTATTTTGCACATTCCGAAACTTCCATTTTTGTTCGTGTCTTTCGATACTATGTGGAAAACTGAGTTCTACCGCCTTGAGCTGCTAGGAAAAGGTAAATCTGCCGGCGTTTATCGAGGAAAGTGTAATAGTAAAGATTGCGCAGTAAAAAGAGTTCAACGAGAAAAAGTCAAAGAATGCGAAGAAAAGGTTATGGAAAATTTGAAAGGTCATCCAAACATCGTCGAGCTTCTCTACTGTGAACCAGTTGGAGAATTCGTGTAAGGCAATTTTTTTTCTTACTTTCAAAAGCTAAACGCTATAATTTCATCCCCGTTTACAGTCACTACGTATTGGAATTGTGTGCCGCCTCATTAGAAAAGCTGTTCCTGAAACCGGATGACCCGGAACGATACAAAGGACCGCCCATGCCACATGATCTCCACATTTTCCATCAATTAGCTTTAGGTCTCGAGTACATCCATTCGAAGAACTTAATTCATCGAGACATTAAACCGGAAAACATCCTTATCTCGGTGCGAGGCGCCGGCCAAGACGCCGAGATAACAATCAAGTGGGCAGACTTTGGGCTGTCCAGAGAAGTGAATAAAGGGGGAAGCTTCTCGACCAACGGTGGAGTCGTAGGAACTGAAGGCTGGGAAGCTCCCGAAATAGGGGAGAGTGGGGCTAGTTGGCAGGAGGGCAAGTTTGCAATTCTTAATTTAGACGAATTGTGTGAAAGAGGTTTTATTGAAATAATTCATAGTCAAAGATGTTTATCGTGCGCACATTTGTGCAAAGTTTTATAAATTTATCCCAAATAGTTTAGGAAATAGAAAATAACGAAATTTTTTGCGTCAAATCCACAATAGTTGCGTGCTTGGTATTCATCAATTTTATCTTTTCTTGGTATGCATATAATTTTTAAAAAATATTAGTTTTATAGAAAATTGTGTCCTCTATCGAACTGTAACAATGGATTTGTTTTAATCAATTACAAAGGAGTAATAAAAAATTTTATTTGAATAAACCCCGGGTTGGGGCAAGTTGATACATTGCAACATGGGGCATGTCGGCATAGGCATTATACATGCATATGTTTAGTACATGGCCTGTCAAAATGTCAGGGAATTGTAAGTCGAATTGTTGCTAGATATGACTTATGGTGAACAGTGGTATGCATTAGAGGCCAAAATTTGGCAAATTTTATGTGTTTCACTTTATATGATGTTCACCTGTGAAATGTTTACCTGAATTATGTATATTATTTTTTAATTTTTGCATTTAAGGCTATTAATCTTTTTGTAAGTTATCACAACTTATTTCTGAGTTTCCCACTCTAAAATAACTAAAGGATTTTTGTTTATTGTAATGTTATTCTAGTTTGTTTACAACATCAACATTTCACTGAAATCCGCATTTGAAATACATGGGGCCAACTTACCCCACTACCACTGCCAACTTACCCCGTTAGTGGGGCATGTAGGCAATTTTTTTTTAGCTTTTTGAACGTTGATTTCGATGTGAATTCTTCAACGTAGATCAAATTAAAAAATAGCACGAGAAAGCTGGTTATCTGAGCTTTCTTTTACAATTTTTGGGGTGTCAAAATATGAAAAATTAAAGAAACCAGAGAAGAAATTAAAAAAATTGTACCAACTAGCCCCACCCTCCCCTACTGAGGTTACGATACGAGGAAAACCAAAAACATCGAGGCACTGTCAAGAGCGATATCTTTGCACTGTAAAAAAAGTGCCCCAGAAATGGGAAAGAAAAATTACCTATTTTCGATTCCGCCGATTAGGTAATTACGAAGTATCTAATTTGATTTTAGGAAACAGCTACCTAAAACTGTTTTTAAGACATACCAATTCTAGATAATAATTGACCCTGATTTAACTATTTAAAAAATTCATGTAAAAAGTAGTAAACCCTTATTTTAATAATAATAATATTAATAATATTGATACCCGCTCATTACTTATTTTGGCTATCCATTAATATATAAAATAAAAATGAATCACAAATGTATGCAACAAGGTCTGTATTCTTATGGCCATAAACGATGACTGTTATACAATAAGAGCAACATAAACGATGACTGTTATACAATAAGAGCAACATAAACGATGACTGTTATACAATAAGAGCAACATATACTTACTGACTACTTCGATCTTTGTAGCATTCGATGAGACTCAAGAACACATTCAGTGCCGAACAAGAGTTTGTGACACGATCTGGTTCTTTCATGCAATAACTTTGGAGGAAAAATAGAGCTGACTTGACGTACTTGCTGTACTCGAGATCAAATATGTAGTATGCGGCAAGTAGGGCTAGAATGGCCTCGGTACTACTTTGGGATCCAAATTTAAAAAAAACTTGCCCAGCTGTCACAACATACAGCTCAGCCCCGATGGCGAGAATAAATGGAGCTGGCCGTTTAATTTCATCGATCGAGCTCTGCGTTGAGGCAGATTCCTATAAAAGAAAAAAAATAGATAAAACGAATGAAAATGAAAAAGTAACATAAATTTTAACTTCTCGTTGGTCAAAAAAGTGCCTGTGTGCATGTTTGTCTTTTTTCCTGGGTGTGATGAGTATCGTAAGAAGTTGCATTGCAACCCTAGACTTAGTTTCTTTCTCCCGTTGCCGTTCGAAATAACGCCGCAATTTTAATGTAAAAAATTGCTGAAAATAGAAAAGTTGACATCAATATAATAGAGTACAACTAAAGAGCTTACTTACCTGAAACTCCTCCTCTATACCACCTTTGAAGCATGCCATACTGGGCCACTTCTGGAAAACACTCCGACTGACAGCTGCAAGTTGGTAAACTTGAGGGTGTGTGCCGTATGGTTTCAGGGAACGACCAACCTCCCTGCAGATTACATTGTACTCAATGTCGTTGAGGGCTGCCTTGCTTGACAATTTATTATCCACTATCGGACTAAAGCATGTTGGTAACTTGTAGTCCTTTGGCACCTCAAAACTCTGTGGTTGCTTATTCAGTGTTGATTGGGCTAGGGAAACTAAATCTTAGACGAGAACAAATAATACATATGAAGTAAATAAACATGTACTTACTATGAGCTAGTGTGCAGGGTCTTCTGTTTGGTAAGACCAAAGTGTCATCAGAGTTCTCATCAATGCCACTACCTGATAGACTGTTATCGTCTAAAAACACAAGTGTTAAATAATGATGACTTAAACAGCTGTAATACTATTACCTTGAGTTTCACTTCTACTGACGATGTCTACAGTGTAGTCTAAGCTCATAATGTTGTTCTCTTCCACAGAATTTTCAACGTTCACAGGGGGAGGATTAAGCAAGACTGTAACATCAGAGCATGTGCTGGTATTACATGAGGCTTTCGTTTGGTGGAAGTAACGAAAGCAAAAATTAGAAAGGAACAAAATAATTTAAATCATTGTTACCTTGGAGTGCATCAACATTCAACGCTTTGGGTTTTATCACACACTTTAACGTGGCACTGTCTTTAATAGGAGAGGTCTCTGACAAATTTACCCATTTTCCTTGAAATTTCAAACTCTGCTGCTTAAAACAAATTTCTGAGGCTCCGAACAATTGTTCCACGCGTTTACTTTTAAGCCGCAACTGTTGCATGACACAATCGTTGTCACCTACAGTACCACCAGAATTTACAAAAGACACCTCAAAGCAATCGTTTTCTAATTTGTCATTTTCTTCCACTTCTACAAACACGCTCTTTACATGCCCTTGTTCAGCGCAAGCCATTTCTACTAAAAATACTTCTTAAATGGCTTAAAAAATACATGGAAAACGGTTAAATGTGTGGAGGGAAATACCTAACGAGGTAGGGTGAACGACAAGTATTGCAACTCTTACAAATAGGGGCATCCTATAATAAAAGTGATTCGTCATGCGACGATGCCACATTTCTCTTATTTCCAATTATTTATGATGCGAACAATAGAAAAATGCCAAATTGCCAGTAAGTCAGGCAAGTCAGAAAAATTTTGCAGGCCAAATTGCTGCTTATCTTGATCTGTTACCATCCATTGATGTCCTTTGGTTTCATACCTTTAAGTGGATTCGAATTGGTATGATCGAATATAGGGCGAAGCAAACTGTTGTTTTATGTCCATTAGGAGGTGGGTCACGATGCGCTGTTGCGTTCGGTTTAATAGTAGCAATCATTAAAGATAAATGCAGGTTTCTATTCGTTTGTAAATTATTTCGCACTCTGTACTTCGATTTACATCTTCAAGCATTTCGTGTTGCCCATCGCCCTGACAACTTTCATCTTTGTTTATTTAAAGATAAAATTATTGATCATAGAGTGTTTCATGTCCATAGCCCTGTTCATCTTTCCCTTAAAGTGACAAACCGTAATTGGTTGTACATTGCCACAAAAACTTGCTGTAGAAGTCTTGTGTTGACAGAATAAACGTTTGTCAATCCAAATATATCCAAAAAGCCAGATATGTGACTAGATAGTGCGTAATATACTAATATGTAATTTTAATTACCCAAAAGTATAGCATCTATCTGTTTTAGGTAATAGATATCCTCAAATGGAAAAAGGTTTAAAATAGGTAATTTTAAATTACCCATATGAGGTACAAACTACCAATCTTAGGTAATAGTACATAAAATAGTTAACTGCTACCAAATCTAGGGTTTTTTTTTTAAAGTTGGGACTTCGATATACCTAAATTTGGGGGTCATTTTTTACAGTGTGCACTAGGCCTCGTCTTTGGATATCTGTTTTTGAAAGGCAAACATCTTTATGGTTTGAATACCGACACGATGGGCATCATAAACAACATAATCGAAAGAAATCCAATTCCAAACTTAACAAGAACAATAAAAACCAAAAAACCTAAAATAACCTCTACCTTGATTTATAGACGATTCATACGAATTCAACGATTCATGTCCTCTTTGTCAACCTTTGTTTACAAAGAGGACCAAATTAAATATTTTACAAAGAGGACATCATGTATTACCTACTACGTAGTAGTAGTAGTAGTAACGGCCTACGGCCGTAGGAATTTATTTAACGTCTCTACTACGTAGTAGTACTTTAACGGTAATAACTTTTGAATAACCCCCTCTTTCTTTCTTTTGAAAAAGGGGGTGGGGGAAAAAGGGGGGAAAAGGGGGTGTAATAAAGGAATTTATAGATCATGACTAGAGATCAGATAGAAATTTAAAAAAATTCACACAACAAGGGGAATATCTAAGCTATATCTACAAAAAAATACAACATTGAAAGATTAATGGTTTACTTACAAGTTTACGGTGTGTGAAGACCCAAATCAGTAAGCAAACGAGAAAAAATAATGGCTTTCAGAAAGTTGGTTCGACGCGCCAACATACGGCATAGGACGAGCATAGCTTCAAGGGGTTTATAGCCGTTCGTAGTCTTTACTTCGTAGTCTGTGGTAAAAAAGATGGACGTCACGTGATGTTGGCGAACGGCAACTTGCCCGTTTTGTCTGCGCGTCAAGGCGACGAGATTTGTATCATTGTCAAGTTCTCGTCCAGCCCAACGGGCAAGCAATGACCAGTTCCACTGCTGGACGAATCATCCTCAGTCAAGCTATCTGATTGCGTCAGCATTATTGATTTTCCAATTTCCCAGTTGGGAAACATGACCTCTACGTGTACCCTAGAAACCATGACAAAGATTGCACAAGTCATTGTAGAAAGTGTGAGTCGAATTTGAGTTTGGCGTGGACAAGATGCCGTTTTACCTTGTTTTTCACGGATATCCTCCGCCTAAAATCAAGTAACTATTTATTCACATAGTTATTTTGTCTGAACAATTGCACATAACCATAAATTGATCCATGCAGATGGTACAACGTTGGTCAAACGATTCAGTATGACAATTTGTTGTTGTCACTGGTGGCATCAGCTGCCACACAAAGAGCATTGTGGTGGAATGCTGGTACTTGGGCGTCATCGCCTCGTTGATGGCAGTTTACTCATCGCTGCCGTGGTCGCCGAAGATCAGGGCCGTTACATTTGTTCCGTCAACAATTCCATGGGATTAGTCGAATCACGTACCGAACTCGTTTCTCTTTTTAGGTAATAGTCTGAAATTTCAATCTCCGATTTTATGAAGATCACGAAACCCCCATTTGGTTGTCTATGTAGGATTGGTAGCAGCTTCCGAAGCAGTAGGTTCCAACATCATCTAACGTCTGCTTTAGTATTGGCTGGGATGTGAATAATAATTTGTGAAATCAAACAAGTTAAGCAGGTGGCTAGCTCAACAACTCCTATGTTAAATATTTGTCCTAGTTATGATACTTAATGTTAAAGGTTCTAACTGGCTTTTGTTTTCTTTATTGTTTGTTTATTTTTTATTTTCATTTTTCCATTTTCTTTTTCTTTTCTCCAGAAATCTAGATTGGTGGTGGTAGTTATAGGGCACCTGTTCAGGCAACAGTTTCGTTTTTTAATCCACCAAGGATTAAAACCGCCAAGGATGTGTTATTGCGTCTACTGTGGAGCCTGAATAACATACGCAAGGGGGCGTTCATCTGCATTCCTGATCACCAAGCAGTTACAGATATGTTCTACACTGATAAGCATCAGAGGTAAAGGGCGAGCTGAACTAGGAATTTTGATAATCCAAATTAAAATGTGTTATGGCAGTATGATTGTTCCCGTACTCATTATTTCTTAATTGGCTGTTCCGTGCTAAAGCTGTCTCTCCTGTAGAGCTCCTATTTTTATACGGTCTGCTGCTAAGGGGTGAGAAATCTTTTTGTTGACAACTATTAGGACATTGTTCACGTTACAAAATACAAAGATTGCACAAAAGCGAGGCGAATACTGGGCAATCATTAAGCGACGAACGAGGCTTGGACGCAGTAGGAGGCGAAGTGAAGGCGGAGCGAAGTTTCGATATGCCATTCGGCAAACAATGTTTTCATATCTTTAGGTGCCGTTCCTATCCTCAGCCCTGCAGTGTGCAAAAAAAGGCAGTGGAAAAAATCTGCTTGTGGTGCTGATCTGCACAATGGCGGCTTCATATAAGCAATCTTGAAAGGTCGTGCCTATTGCCCCTCAACTCCAGATGGCACTAGTTACGGGAAAGGGTCGGCCTTCTGACTGTTTTTTCTTTTTTTTAATATGTGATACCTTCGTCCTTCGTTTGGTCTGATATTCACTACTGATAATTCACATTTTTTTTCCTTTGTTATTTTCTTGAGGTAGAATCCTTCACCTAAAGATGCCTTCCACTTTTTCATTTGTCTAAATTTCGAAATTAGATTGAAATACATGATTCCGATTCAGAATTTAATGAAAGTCACGGAAATCACATTTATTTTTCTATTGGTCTTATTGTTTGGGATTTAAACGTTAAAAACCATAAATTAAGTTAATGCGCTAACATCACTGTTTTCGTTAATTTTTTAAACGGCTGGTTTAACGAGAAAACCAATGACTATATTGAAATCAGCGTTCAAAATCGATTACGCCGTGTGATTTTTTGAGAATTTCAAGAGATGTCGTTTTTGCCCGATTTTGACAAAAGTGAGAGGGCCCTTCCTACTTTTCCATTTTTGCCCAAATTTCAAATTTTGCTTAAATTACATGATTACGATTCAGAATTCAAGGAAAATCACGAAAATGAGGTTTATTTTTCTATTAATCATATAGTTTTTTATTAAAACGTTAAAAACCATCAATTAAGTTGGTGCGCTAACAGCACTGTTTTCGTTAATTTTTTTAACGGCTGGTTTAACGAGAAAACCAATGATGAAATCGAAAACAAAGTTCAATTTCGATTATTCCGTGTGATTTTTGGAGAATTTCAAGAGATTTCGTTTTTGGCCGATTTTGACAAAAGTGGGAAGGCTATACCCTTCCTACTTTTCCATTTTTGCCAAAATTTCAAATTTTGCTTAAATTACATGATTACGATTCGGAATTCAAAGAAAATCACGAAAATCAGGTTTATTTTTCTATTGGTCTAATTGTTTTTTATTTAAACGTTAAAAACTATAAATTAAGTTGGTGCGCTAACATCACTGTTTTCGTAAATTTTTTAAACGGCATTTTTTACGAGAAAACCAATGACGAAATTGAAATCAGCGTTCAATTTTGATTATGCCGTGTAATTTTTGGAGAATTTTAAGAGATGTCGTTTTTGGTCGATTTTGACAAAAGTGGGAAGGCTATACCCTTCCTACTTTTCCATTTTTGCTCAAATTTCAAATTTTGCTTAAATTGTATGATTACGATTCAGATTTCAAGGAAAATCACGAAAATGAGGTTTATTTTTCTATTAATAATATAGTTTTTTATTAAAACGTTAAAAACCATCAATTAGGTTGGTGCGCTAACAGCACTGTTTTCGTTAATTTTTTTAACGGCTGGTTTAACGAGAAAACCAACGACGAAATTGAAATCAGCGTTCAATTTTGATTATGCCGTGTGATTTTTGGAGAATTTTAAGAGATGTGGTTTTTGGCCGATTTTGACAAAAGTGGGAAGGCTATACCCTTCCTACTTTTCCATTTTAGCCCAAATTTCAAATTTTGCTTAAAATACATGATAACGATTTAGAATGCAAAGAAAATCACGAAAATCAGGTTTATTTTTCTATTGGTCTTATTTTTTTGGATTTAAACGTTAACAACCATAAATTAATTTAATGCGCTAACAGAACTGTTTTCGTTAATTTTTTTAACGGCTGGTTTAAAGAGAAATCCAATGACTATATCGAAATCAGCGTTCAATTTTTAATTATGCCGTGCGATTTTTGGAGAATTTAAAGAGATGTCGTTTTTTGGCCGATTTTGACAAAAGTGGGAAGGCTATACCCTTCCTACTTTTCCATTTTTGCCCAAATTTCCAATTTTGCTTAAATTATATGATTACGATTCAGAATTCAAGGAAAAACGCGAAAATGAGGTTTATTTTTCTATTAATCATATAGTTTTTTATTAAAACGTTAAAAACCATCAATTAAGTTGGTGCGCTAACAGCACTGTTTTCGTTAATTTTTTTAACGGCTGGTTTAACGAGAAAACCAATGATGAAATCGAAATCAGCGTTCAATTTCGATTATTCCGTGTGATTTTTGGAGAATTTCAAGAGGTTTCGTTTTTGGCCGATTTTGACAAAAGTGGGAAGGCTATACCTTTCCTACTTTTCCATTTTTGCCAAAATTTCAAATTTTGCTTAAATTACAAGATTACGATTCGGAATTCAAAGAAAATCACGAAAATCAGGTTTATTTTTCTATTGGTCTAATTGTTTTTTATTAAAACGTTAAAAACTATAAATTAAGTTGGTGCGATGATTGATTAATCATCAAGATCTATCTATTTCTATTAAAAATTTTGAACAAATATTCATAGGAAAAAAAATTGAAAAAGGATTATATTTTTTACTTTTGTCAATAGGGTCGAGTATATCCATAGAGCGCAAAAACTATAAAAACACGTCTTGTCTCAAGTTTTTTGTTTATGAATATTTTATCATAATTTTTACAGAAATGGGTAGCTTTTGATAAGGGCTATCGATATCTGTAAAATTTATTTAATTTGGACTTATAGTTTTTCCGCAAAAAATTATTGAAGTTTTACATATATCAGGGAGGTGGGGGTTACCCGATACCCGCGAAACCGTACCGACCAATGAAAAAAATTGTAAATCGGTTTACTACCCTAGTAAAATTTTTTAATGCGATAATTTTGCAAAAATGGATTGATCTAATCAAGAGCTATCCATTCCTGTAATATTTTTCAAATATAGAGCTTATGGTTTACCGATTATAATTCATTTAGTTCACGATCCGTCAAACCACACCGACAAAAATATCCAATCGGTTTACTACTCGGTTAGGTATTTTTTAAGTAAAAATTTTACGGAAGTTGATAGCCCCCATCATCGGCTAACAATTTCTGTAAAATTTGTTTATTTAGACCTAATATGATTACCTATAAAGCTATTTTAATTTTGTGTACTGGGATAGAGGGATTACCCGAGACACGTTAAACCGCACCGACCTACCTACCTGAAAAATAGCTGATGGTTCATTACTCGGGTAGGTGCTTATCAAGCGGTTTTCTTTCGTTTAAAATACCCACTTTAAAAGATATGGCCCAGCCTTAACTTAAAATGGGTGTGCAAGTGAAGGAAAATAAATAAAACTATGATGTATTGCAAAAAACAAGTCAAATAGGGTACACAGTAAGGATATCGGGTTTTGGAACCGGTTCCACTACCCGAATGCCCATGAGTTGAAATTCACAATTATTACAGTAATTTTAATGAAATTATACCGTTGCTTAATTAAGTAATATTCTAATAAATGAAAAAAAAATTATAAAGTTAAAAGGCATTGTATTACGGAAAGGAAACAGAAAGAAAAATAAACAATAAACATAAATAATAACAAACACAAAACAAAAAAATAACGGCTCGGGGGTTTTATGTTTTTGCCTGACAGGGTTCAGGTCCCTGAACAAGATGGAGTTGCAATTGAATGCGTAAGGCAAGTTGCGCTAGTATAGCGAATTGAGCTGCCTATCTCTTGCTGCAAATTGAGGCCAGGGACCTGAACCCTAACAGGAGTTGTCGTCATGTTTTGCCTGACAGCGTTCAGGCCCCTGAACGAGATGGAGTTGACGTTTACCAAGCGGCTTATTCAGAAATGGCAACCGTCGGCATGGGACGGAAGTTGCAACGGCTCAAATGGACTACAGATTGTGAAAGTTGGAAAAGTTCCTCGAAAAAGTTTTGTTTTCAGTGTTCACTTTCCATGCCTTAGCAATTAAAGTGATTTAGAAACAACATGAAAAACTCAAAAATTTTTGTTTCGTTAAACAGATGAACGTCACGTGATGTTGGCCAATGGCGACTTGCAAGTTTTGTCTGCGCATCAAGGCGACGAGAATTATTTGTATCATTGTCGAGTTCTCGTCCAGCCCATCAGGCAAACAATGACCAGTTTCACTGCTGGACGAATCATCCTCAGTCAAGGTATCTGATTGTGTCAACATTATTGATTTTCCAGTTGAGAAACATGACCTTTACGTGTATCCTAGAATCCAGGACAAAGATGGCACAAGTCATTTTAGAAACTGTGAATCGAATTCGAAGTTTGGCGTGGACGAGATGCCGTTTTACCTTGTGTTTTTCACGGATATCTTCCGCATAAAATCAAGTAACTATTTATTCACTCAGTTCTTTTGTCTGAACAATTGTACGTAACCATAAATTGATCAATGCAGATGGTACAAAAGTCAAACGATTCAGTATGGCAATTTGTTTTTGCCACTGGTGACATCAGCTGCCACACAAGAGCATCGTGATGGAGTGCTGGGACTTGGGCGTCATCGCCTCATTGGTGGCACTTTACTCATCGCTTCCGTCGTCACCGAAGATCAGGGCAGTTACATTTGTTTTGTCAACAGTTCCATTGGATTAGTCGAATCACGTACCGAACTCGTTTCTCGTGTCAAATTACAAGTCAGAAACGTCGAACGTCGTCATCGCCGCATAGAATGCACAGCACATTTAAGTCGCCGATCCAGAAACGTCCGTCACCATCACGTGTCATTTCTCCGGTAGTCCCAGCTCAATCATTTTTACATTTCTTGTTAAATGGAATAACAACTTAACTCAAAATCTGGAAAAAAAATTCTAGGCCGGTTGTCAGTTGGCTCAAAGATGGCCAGCGCTTCTTGGTGGGTAATAGTGGTCGTGTTTCTTCTTCATCCGGCGACGACGGTTACACCGATATGGTCCAGTTATCCATTTCGTCCGTCCAACGTGAAGATGAGGGAATATACCAATGCCTGACATCCAATGACGAAGGAGATTGGGCCCAAGCATCGGCCCAGCTGGCCATTGGAGCATTTCCTCCTCATTTGAAAGAAACGTTCAGTCGGCAAGTTGTACATCCGGGAAGTTCAGTCTCGTTGAAATGTTTGGCCTCTGGCACTCCGCTGCCTCATTTCACTTGGACGCTGGACGGGTTTCCGTTATCGCCCGTTTCCGAACGATATTTCCTCGGCCAGCAGCAACAAACGGGTCACGACGATCTTGTAGTGGCTCATCTCAACATAACCCACGTCCGAGTCGAAGACGGAGGCAATTACAAAGTGAGTTTTCGTGCAATAGGTACCGTACGTTTTTCTTGTAATTGTTCAATTAAAAGGCGTTTGTGGCGTTTGTGCGAACAGTGTGTAGCGGAGAATCGAGTGGGTCGCGTAGAGCATTCAGCCAATTTGCATATTTACTTCAATTCAATGGCAGTTTGACGATCGATCCGTTGGATAAGAGCAGCGACGCCGGTCTTTATAGTTGCGAGGTGCGTGGCCAGAACGGACTCTCGGCTCGCCAGTCACTTCAACTCAACATCCTCGGTAAGTTTCAGCCCTTTTCTTTCCCTCTTTTTATCTGGAAACTTTGGCTTTTCCTTTAATAGGGATGAATAATCAAAGGCTAAATTAAAATCAACCAGAATTCGAGTAGTCCTTTTTTTTCTATCGCATTTTCTTAGAAGAAATGATGGCACTCGAGTTGATTAGAAAGAGTAAAAATTATAGATCCTCGGCAAGAAAAAACTAAACTTAAAAGATAACCTTTTGTTTGATTTTTTCCTGTTCACAGCTTTGCGAAAATATTGACTCGGCGCCTTTTTCTTTTCCCCCTCCGCCCTGTAAACTTGCTCGGTCGCTGTGTATACTCTTTGATGATGAGAAAGTTAACAGCGCTTTTCTATCCGGTCTGGAAGCAGAAAAAAATTTTAAAAAAAAGGAAGCAATGAAAGCAAATGAGACAGACCGACTATATCGATCCAGCAGCCAGAAGCCAATTTAAGTCTTTCCCATTTATTTTTGTGAAAAACAAGAAAAAGGAGATGAGTTAAGTGGGTAGGAAGGATAAATTTAGAAATTTCTCGACGTTTTTTTTTTGTTGTTGCTTCCGGTCGCCGGAATTCCGTTTAAAAAAAAAAAAAACACGAAAATAAAACGATATTGGATACAGACGCGCCTCATATAATGGCAATGAGCGATTCGGCCGTGTTGAATTCCGGCGAACGATTGGCTCTTCAATGCGCCGTAGTTAAAGGTGGATTGCCGTTGTCCGTCAGCTGGTCGAAAGATGGCCAAGTGATCGCACCGACAACTGCAACAACGACGACTAGCGTCCGTTTGGTGAACGAATTCACAGCCACGTTGACGATTGAATCGTTGACTGGACAACATGGTGGATGGTACGTCTGCCGCAAATATATAATTTCAGTTACAATAGTGCAATAGAAAAAAAAGTTATGGAAATATTTATCAGGCTTTAGAGCAGCATTAGCCTTTGCTATATCTCCACATCATGTAAATGGAAAATCTCTGGAACTTCTTGTTGAGTATGTCAGATCGTAAATAGTATTGTTAGCTGAACTTACCGTCTTTCTTAGACAACATGATATTTCAATAGTCCTTTTATTTTTAACACCAGGAAATGAAGCCATTGTGCATATTGCATCAACCAAGGGCGAAATGTTACCACATATAGGCCAATGTTACAACGGACACATGAAGTCTGTATGTTGGTACAGTTTATCAACAGGCATAAGAGCATGTTCGGGCAATAATTGTGGGATAGTTTAGGTAAGCTTTTTTGCCATTACAACAAATCTTTTCATGCACCCTTGGAAATAGGTAATGTTTGTCTTTCATCCTTGTTATAATGGTTTATTATTTTTTGGTAGGATGCATCGTGCAAACCGTGCTTCTTTTTTTTTAACTCGTCCATTTCTTTATTGCCACAAATTTTTTGTTGTTTTTTTTTTTCGGGGATTAGGCGATAATCAGGACTTTGTCTACTTATAACATATTTTTTCTTCTTTTTATAGGTAGATTCTTTGCTGCGTCATAGCTCGGGAGTCGTAACGGGCAATATCCTTGTGCATTAAGTTGGTGAACTCTTGTGTTCCATTGGGTAATGCTATCAAATCTTAATGTGCTATTTGTGAAAGATTTTATTATTCTGTATGTTTTAAAGGGAAATATTTCAAATTGATTAATTTGCATGTTACGGAGTTGTTTTTTTCTGATCTGTGGAGCCTGACATTTTCCACAATTTCTATCGGCGGACAAAATGTCTTTTAGGTAACAGCCCGACATTTCAATCTCCGATTTAATGACGATCACGAAACCCCCATTTGGTTGTCTATGTAGGATTGGTAGCAGCTTACGAAGCAGTAGGTTCCAACATCATCTAACGTCTGCTTTAGTAATGGCAGGGATGTGAATGATAATTTGTGAAATCAAACAACTTCAGCAGGTGCCTAGCTCAACAACTCCTATGGTAAATATTTGTCCTTGTTATGATACTTAATTTTAAAGTTTCTAACTGGCTATTTTTTTTTCTTTATTGTTTGTTTCTTTTTGTTTTTTGTTTTTTTATTTCTCCATTTTCTTTTTCTTTTCTCCAGAAATCTAGATTGGTGGTGGTAGTTATAGGGCGCCTGTTCAGGCAACAGTTTCGTTTTTTAATCCGCCAAGGATTTATGCGTTATTGCGTCTACTGTGTAGCCTGAGTAGCATACGCAAGGGGGCGTTTATCTACATTCCTGATCACCAAGCAGTTACAAATATGTTCTACACTGATAAGCATCCGAGGCAAAGGGCGAGCTGAACTAGGTATTTTGATAATCCAAATTAAAATGTGTTATGGCAGTATGATTGTTCCAGTACTCATTATTTCTTAATTGGAAAAGTCTATTGCCCCTCAACTCCAGAGGGCACTAGTTTACAGCAACTCGGGCTCACCCTTTGGGTAATTTGAGATACTTTTCTGGACGGTTCAGAATCTTATTATTGGCCAAAATTTGATACGAGATTAATTGATACTTAGTCCTGTCAGACCTCAAATTCTAAGGTTTATAATTCTTGTTCTATGACCGATTTTATTATTTTTTTTTTTTTTATACAGAGAGTGGATTCTCATTTCTTCTTCATACCAGCGAGCAGATTTGAGGTTTAAAATTGTTTTAGGTTGTTAAGCAAGTCTGACTTTCTACGATGTACATGGCCGCCAAACTTTGTCGTTATGTCTCACTGTTAATCGGTAAGAAAAACGTCGAATTATTGACGATACGTTTGTCAAAATGGCAAATACAACGCCTAACGATTTAAATCTAACTTGGGATAATCTACTTCTCGGACAAGGTATCAACCTTCTCTTTTTTTTTTTGCTTGTATTATATTGCCTAATATTCAATGTCATTACATATGAAAATATTACAGGTACTTTGAGACCGGATCTAATTGAGTCCGCTTTCCATATGGCTTCTTCGCGCACGGTTGCCATGAAGACTCGTCATAACGATTCCGAAATGGTTCGTCAATTTCGCATTCACGGCCGTGTAGTAGAACCTATTAAAGGTATTTGCATTAAGGTTTTTCCTGCGTTATGACAATCCAGTAAGATCTTTGATCTTTTCGCATTTTTTCCCAACAGACTTCCTTAAAGATGAAGTAAGAGCCTTAGGTCGTGAGCTGGGTTCCTGCACAATTACTGGAACGTTACCCGTTTCCTGGTCCCGGTTTGTCAATTTGAATCATTTACGCCGAAGAGCCGTTCTTGGAAGCTAATTTCGATGAGACGCAAGTGCTGATTCGTTCGATGGTCTATTATGCCAACATAGCAGCCAAGGAACATGCCTTGCTCAATCGGATTGAAATCGTGACGTCGGAAGAAGAACGTCTTCTTCTGGAAGAACTGTCTAGTCGCAACCTATGTTGCCACGCTACTGCCTATTCGCACTGTCGGTGTTCAGGTACAGGAGGTTGCAGAAAAATGTGTCGGGTATGGCAAACAAAGCATAGGGAAAACCGCCACATTTTTCTGCAATATATTGTACAACAGATTCGCAATTTAGACGTTGTCGTAATAATGCCGCGATCGTAATCAACTCTTATTCAAGGTATTAGATGATAGGTGCCACCGTATCTACGCCAAGGTTTTTTTTTCTCTTGTCTAGATCTTTTAATGGCCAGTGGTATGTCCTTGATGCTCGTCTTATCAAAACACTTGTTTACATTTTTTTTTTTTTATTGTGTCACTTATGACAAAGGGTCCTTGTGATCATGGCCAATGGCTTGAGCCGGATACCAACGACTATGGCACCTGTCGCCCTTCGCCTTGCCCAGTAAGCAAATGCAACGGTCGCCAGATCTACTGGAAGTCAACACTAAATTCTGAAGGTGGCTGTTATAAATCGTTCACACGTGGGCCTTGCAGGCGAAGTAGCTATTTCCTCGTTGAAGAATATGGCCCTCGAAGAGGTCGATGTGTTTCTCAATTTGGATCATCCTATGAATCCTATGTCCTTCCGTCACGCTATCCCAGGATGAGAAACCCTTACGACATGATGTACAACAACGCGATGAGCCCGTGATCGAAATTTGGCATGTATCCGCCGTTTGGCATGCAGGAAGAATAGCGGAGACGACTATCCTGACATTCCCAGTTTCGATTACTGAACTAGAAACAGTTTTACAGAACCATTCACATGGTTTTGTCTCTATTATTTCATTAAAAAAATGTGATTGCAAATTTTCTATTGTGACGTATGGCGGATAAAAAACAACCTTGATTAGTTTTAATGCATGAATTCGTTAGCCAATAATATGTGTATGAAGAAAATGTTTTCACTTTGAAACAGAGTCATGGAACCCATCGGTTTCCATGACTCTGCTTTGAAAGTTTGAACAGGGATTTCTGTTTTACCTTTCTGCGATGCGGCAACACAGCATTGCATGTCGATCTGCGAACGTTTGACAACTCGCTGGTATTGCAACAGGTTAATAGTTTTGTGTCAAGTAAATTTCAAGTGCGAGTAACTGCTGGAAGATTGCAAGCGAAATCTGTATGTGTCGTGTCATTGTTCTAAGTGTTGGAGACTTTTTTCGTTTTGATTAGGCATTCATGTTTGGGAACAATACCTTAAGTTGGATATCGCCTAGTGATATTTACATATTAAGTCCTATTTTAAGACACTTGGGGCGATACGTTTCGCAACAAAGATCTATACAGTACTCAAAAGATGACCCACAAGCACTACGCCATCACGATTGAGACAAGGTAAAACAAAACTATAAAGCGCCATTTATCAATAATGAATGAATGTCCTCATTCTAACAATAATTTAAGAAAATGTAAATGTATACTTAGATGTGGTAATTATTTCGTTTACATCGACTACACTTCAATAATTTACAAGTGGGAAAGTGTTGCCTATAAGCAACAAGAAGGTATTGTGCATGTTTATGAGCGAATCATGGCTTAATGGGTGAGCATCGGATTGTACCGCTGGATGTTTGTGGATCAAATACCATCAAAGGTAAAAAGTACAAAATATGTTTACTGATTCACTTTATTGACGTTATCACCGACAGTTTAGAAGCGTTTTAGTAATTTACCTTGCGATACTTTAAACTATTATTACAAGTGTGAACAAGTTACCTTTATAAACTTACTCTTAAATAAAAAACAATTTTACTTACAGTTTTCTTCACCATGACCTACTTGGAATTTATATGCCAATACGTGTAATCCATCAAGGACACTGAATTTCACAACACCTGAATGGGATTCGAACCTAATATCTAGAGAGTTCCAGTCCATCGCTCTACCATTGAGCTATGCGACATATTACTGAGAAATCTAAGTCTTCAACACATTAAGGTAACTGTGCAAAGTTGTACATAGGGGATCAAATATCAATGGGGGGGGATATAGGGGGGGTTGCCAGGAAGGTATCGCATCCGCCTAGCAGCTCCAAGGTCCGTGGTTCGATTCCACGGAGGTTCCCGATGTCCTGGGCTTCCAATCTTCCACGTCTGCCAGTCGGGTCGAGAAACTTCCCCATTACGAAGTAATGGGACGGATATTTTGGCAATGTTTAATATAATATCCAATAAAAAATCTTAATAAATTGTTCATTATGATTTATCGGTGTGAATGCGTATTTTGTTACTTGAATACTTTACAACGTACTTTAGCCATTGGCATCCTCTGTCGAGATATCTCACACATTCTGCTTGATCAATATTTTGTGTATATAAGATTGTAACATATAGTCACTCAACTGAATCTTTTAATCATCGTAGTATTTCTTTCGACTCTTGTAGGATTTGAACCCTTAAACTTTGGCGTTCCATGCCGATGCTCTAACACTGAGCCATAATTCACGTTAGTAAGATTTCTATATTTTCGTGTTAATTGAGTTCAACAAATGTGGACTTAGAATAATATTTGCAGCGAGATTCAAGATAACTTCTTATTAACATGTAAATCCATCTTATAGAAACGCAATGACATTCACATTAAATTTATTAACCTTCTGCCGGGAGTTGAACCCGATACCTTTAGATTCATTATCCAACGTTCTACCAAACAGCTATGATCCTTGAATGTAAGTTATTCAGGTTAGCATATAGTTTTGCTAGCCTATAAAAATTGCATTTTTTTTTTTGCCTTCTAATATTAGTGCAAATTTAAATGTAACTCATGGCTCAACGGTTGAGCATCGGCAATGAACGCTGAAAGTTTGGGGATCGATACCCGAACGAGTTAAATTCATCACTGTAAAAACATTCCAATATATCTCTTAAATCTATATAAAAAAAGATTGAATACAAAATCATTCTGTAATTAAATAAATCAGCAAACTATCATCTCCAGGATTGGAATTTAATCGGTGATAATTCAAAGACACTCCGGAATTCTCAGTACAAGAACTGCACATCAGTGTCCATCTCAGCAATGTTGAGAGTCCAATCCTTAAAAGAAAAAAGTGCTAAGGTCAGTAATGTATAGTGTGAACACAAAGAAAGTATGAAAGACAAGTTTTTCAAAATTAATTTATAACAAAATTTGTATTGACAAATCTCTACATAATGGAATATTTTGCAACTTTTAAAAGGCAAAATAACCATTTCAAAAGTTGCTGTCATCCAAGGCAGGGGGAGACACTGCCTCAATTTACTCACCGGGGAGATTACCCAGTGCTTGGCTAAGAGAAGCCGGAAGAAGAGCTGAAGATTTGGAACATTTTTACAGGAGCGATTAACCTTTAATTCGGATTTGTGGGTAGCGACATAGCCCTCCATAAGCATTTCATCGGACCATGAGGACCCCCACGTCCCCTTTCCGGCCAGAGCCCTCCAAACCTCGATATATGTTGTTTTTATATATACCGTACAGTAGGGGCATGACCCCCTACGGGCTTATTATGAGTCAAGGGGAAACGGGGCCACAGAAAAGAAGGGAGCCCAAATATGCACTTCAATTTTTTTAATATGAAATACCGTTATAAACGGTACTGTGAATAAAGTATGGAAATTCCATGTAGTGCATCCAATAATAAAACTTTATTCGGTATCTCGCCCCAACCAAGGAACCTTTTCAGATCCAAGTTTATCATTAATCTATATTAAGAAAATAAAACATCGTTAGTCATAAAAATTCTTGCTCGTGTAACTTACGCGATTCATAAATTCATTATTTAGCATATTCTTCTGGCAGAGCCTTCGGAAAGGACATACATACTGCAAATGAAAACGTACTTGACGGATAAATTAATCCCATTAGAGCTTTGCATCTTTGATAGATATGTTCCTAGAATGATCCAAATCCTTTCCTATTGAATAGAAAAGTGTTACATAGATAATACATAGTTATAAAACAGCCTCTTTTTTACTTACAAGTCAATTTTAAGAAGATGAATTTGGTTTTGAAATGTTAATGAATAGGAATCCAAACAGTCAACGAAACATGGGTAACACCTGCAACACCAACATTGAAGCTCATTCTAAAACAAAAAACAGATAGCCAAATATCAAACTGAGAATGAATAAGGATAACATTGGCTGTGTTGTGCATGTGAAAGTGGTATCTTAAAAGTAAAATGTTAAGACAAGCTCTTTCATTAGTGATCTTTCATCACATGCATCATGCAATGTTTGTTTTTTTTTTGTTTTTTTTGTTTTGTTATTTTTACTGTCACAGAAATAATATATATATTTACCATACTGAGAAAGCAACAACTTCCAAAATTGCTGCCTAATTCTGAGCCAATTTAAAGCAGTTAACAGATAAACCTTGATATTGGAAATTTAAAAAAAAAAATTGAAAACTTTCTGTTTTCTTCTAAAAATGTTTACGCCGTTTGCTATCATTTCCACATGTTAGTCATGGTCATTGTCATTGCTGCAGCTGATATAGAAATCAAAACCTACACACTATCTATGCGGTTTCCTTGTATCGTCGATGTTGATGACAGCTCGGCTAGCAGTTGGCAAACCCTGAAGCAAGATGCAAATTGAAAGGCTGGTTTGGTTACAGAAATTGTAATGGTACCTGTATGAAGTCCCTAGGCAATTGTTCTTTGAGGTACTGCCTCACAGATACATTGACGATTTTGCAGATGGAGCACAGCTTTACAATTTGTATTGTTTCACTAATGACTTCGATGAAAGCAGGCTTTATTTTCAGTTTACATGTATACAGAGGCTGGAAATTGGGAAAAAAAATCAATCAAAAATTAATTTAGAGTTTGCAAGTGTAACTTTTTTTTACCTCTACTGGATAGTATTTGCAGCCACCTCGAGTTTTAGCAAGCGGATTCGGTTAATGTCTAATTTAATCGACATTAAACATCATCAGCCAGTTATACTTCATCGAAATATCCCGTCACATAAAAATACAATTGAAAAATATTGATAACGAAAATTTTTTGAATTTATTTCTCCGAAAATTCTTTTCGATCCTTCCTTTAACTTGTCGCGCATATTCCGGGTCGTCAACAATTAGAAGCTGGGTGGAGATAACAGGTGTACTAAAGGCCTTTAGGGCGTTAATGATTTCCTTAATCCAGAAAGTTCCTGGAAATAGATACATAAGCCTCAACATCTTTTGAAGAAAATTCCTTTTATACCTAGAAACTACCTGTGTGATGTTCATCGGTGCCACACCAGCAAAGTGAAAAGTCTTTAGCGTCATTTGAGTGCCCGGTTCGTCAAATGCCCTGCGCACAAAGGGCTCCGACAGCCGTGTCTATTTGTTTGACAATAAACCGTGGCTAAGCTTCCATCTTGTAACCCCGTACCTTTCGGATACGTTTGACTTGGTCCTCTCTCCCTTTGTTGACAAAGGGATGACAACTTCCACAGTTGTCATGCAACTAGGAAATCAATATCTGATTGATCACAATACCTGGGATGACAAGAAAAACTCAATAACATCAGAATTTTAAGAGATACCAATAGGAAAACACAATAAGCTATTACCTTTTAATACTTTTGACTAATCATTCTTCTTCATTGCAACTGGGAAGGCAAGTCAGCTGACCAATGGTGAAAAGAGAAATGCATTCACTGCCCTTGGTGTAACCATTGTCCAAAGGTATCTGTTTTCTTTCGGCAATATATGTTTTGCTCATGTAATATAGATGAGTGATTAAAATTAAAGCACAAAATACAAGGATTTACCTGCCCAAGTTATTTTGTATGACATTCTGGTGATAATATACTCAAAAATTCAGCACCAATGAAGTCTGAAAGCACTTCACATCTAAAAAAAAAAAAAATCAAATCACACTACATGCTTTGTGCATCAAAAGGCAATTTCAGAGGAAGGAAGTATTTGAACTTACATGAAGATTTTGATTAGGTTGATACCACAGTAAATTAACTAAATCATCTGCATTCTTGACAACATTCACCAACACATTTTTTTCTGTTTAGTAAATGTTAATAAAAACTATAGGAAAAGTCTATTGCCCCTCAAAATTTTGAGGGGCAATAGTTGCGACCAAAACTATGATGTTTGAATCTGCTGGGCAACAACCATACTCAACCAATCAACTTATCCGTTTGTCAAGCAAAAATTAAAAATCGACTCCTACATAAGATGGATTGATGTTAATTAAGACTTTACATGGAGATGTATGTTGTGTCAATGCTTGGAAGTAAACTCATCCTGAATTTGTCAGTCTACAGACTAAAAAATGGTTGACACTTTGATAAAAGTAAATCAAAATGGCAGAAGAATGCGAAATGAGGTTTCCCATGAAAAAGGTATCAAGTACTTTTAAGCAAGATCCCAATTCCATATTTGCCAGCAAATGGTAAGCAATTGTCTTCTTTCTGAAAACAATACTCTTTTATCAAGATTTCAAGTTGTAACTTTAAATCTAATGCTTTTATTTTACTTACTAACACTTTTGATGCTGTAGGATTGTAGTTGTCTTTGTAACTTTTGTCATTATTCATTCAATTGAAGAGGCTGCAACAATCATGCATCAGGCATGGTATAATAGCATCTATTCTAGGCTATACCTTGCCAGAGTCATCTGACCTTGCATCAGGAATACAGAAGAAATAAAAGTGCTTAATATTGAACGTTTTAGCAAGTTAAGGATTTAACTGTACCTATTTTTCCATTCCGCTTATTCGCTCTCTGCAATGCCACAAAATCTCTCTGCTTTTAGATAAACATATCACCATGATATATCACAGTCAAAGCCTTAAATGTCAGGCGTCACGCGTCAGGGACGACAGACAGGATTGCTCACCAGAGGGAGAATTGCGATGTTTTTCGATTCTCTTGAAAAAACTAAAAAAGACATGGCCTTTAAATTGTTCTTATTTTTCAACGCGTTAATTGTTATGGGACATCTAAAAGTAAGCAATGATAAGGAAAAATATGAAAAACAAATCGATAAATGCGAAACTCTTCACTTAATATGTCAAATAATATCATGTTGCTTATTTTTCTTTGCAGTTACTTGATTTCTTTTATGGACAAAGGATAGTCAGTAACACTCTCAGTATTGCAGCTTATGAAGTTTTTATAAGAAATAAACAAATTCATTGAGTTGATCTTAAATGTTTACGCTACAAAATATCGTTTTCTCTTCTATTTTTCTAGTAGACTCTGAATGAACCTGTGCCACCATCTCCACATGAATGAGTTCATTTGCTGCACAACCAACCAACCAACCACACGCAGCAAACACCACAATAATTTGCAACCTTTGGGACAAAATAACCCAGAAGTTCTAAACCCTTAATTGACCCGGCACTACCCCATTTTTTAAATAACTACAATATTTAGGAAAATTGTTCAAAGACATAAATTCGTTGGCAAACAAACCATGAACTTTACTGATACCTATGCCCTATTTAATTTAGAATTGCTCCCAAGTCTTCCACCATAGCGATCCGATGCTCTACCATTGAGCTACGAATGACACCTGTAACACTTCTACTTCTTCGACACATTAACATAACTGCACGAGTTAAATAGTCCCTCAGACGACAATGGAAGGATATAGGAAGGCAATGCTAGAATGGTATGGCAACCGACGCCTAATTCGGTGGTTAGATTCACAGTTATGTTCCCCAGGATCTTCCAAACATCCTAGGAAGTATACCATTCAAGTGCACCAACAATGACAATACCAACTTTTGCCAAGTGAGTAAGTTGTGGGATGAACATGTTTTAAGAATGGGTAATATAAGAGACAAACATTTCTTTAAACAAATGGACTTTTTGTCGATTACATTGCGCACTGCATTTTACTTTAGTTGATTTGAGTTGCAAGGTTTATTTATATCTAATCTAACAAAAATGTTTCCCTCCCAAGTGACCACGTTCTGTCTGAATGGCCACACAATGCTGGGTATGTATTGATATGATCGGTGGATTGGATTAAGAGTTGAGGCGTATGGTAGATGACAACAAGAATTCGCCCTCGCTCACACATACAGGGCTCACGAAAATGAGAAATAAAATGTTGCTTCAAAGAATCGGAAAAGAAGAAAAAAGAATAGGGGATGAATGACAACTATGGGGGAGAAAAACAGCATTTAAAATATTCGTTACAAAAGTTCTAATTTGCCTTGTAGAGTACGGAATTCGGCTATGAGGGCAGGTGATGTGGCGTGAGTCGTGCAAAATAGATCCGTCAAATAGACACCAACGGCCTCGACACACTGTCCTATAAGAGCTCGACGATCGGCTGTCGGCACCAGGGCTGCCAAGCCTCCAGTAGAGGAATCAACAAGCCGATTTAACATGTCGGCCAGCACTTTGAGCAAGTGATTGGGTTTGCCTTCAGCTTGCCAAACGACATCCTTTGCGCCGTACAGGCGATTGTAAACGGCAAAAAGACGCTGGAACGAGACTCCAGCTGTCAGTATGATGGAAACGGCCCAGCCTAGCAATTAAGCATAAAAACATTGATCGAAATGCATTCCAAAGAACATAAAAATAATTGAAATTTACCTGGTGGGCCATTCCAGCGAACTGAATATGTTTCCAGGGTCTTAACGAGGAACTCCAAAGGGAAAAATTGCTCTGACTGGGCATAAGTTCGACCTAGCGTTTTCATTTTGCTACCCAGGGTGGCCAGTTTTGTTTCAGTGTCGGCACTACTCAGTTTCTTGACTTCAGCATTGATAATATTTTGCCAAATGCTGGTCACCAGAGCCGAGTCGTAATGATTGGCGCAGTGCAAAATAGCCAGTTTGCATTCCCACAGACCCAATGGCTCAGCGAATTGCTCGTATAGTTGAGTCACGTCAAGCAAGTCGGAATGTAAACGGCTGATGGTGTCGGCATCTCGACTGGGCAACCGAGAGACGGCTTCCAGCACTTGAGACTGGACTTTAGCCACGTCCATTTTCTCCTCCATTTCGTAGAGGAACTGGCCCTGAACGGCGTTACCGAAGGAGCTCGTCTCAGCCGCTCGCGCGCACACAATGGCCCGCGAAAGGTATTCTATTCTCATCGGAAGACTTATGGCCGTGCTGTGGGCATCAGCTAGACGGGAAAGAACTCGTGCAGCGGCGATAAACTGGCCACTTTTTTCGTAAAACTTCCATAACAGATCGTATTTTGCAACTAAATCTGTTTGCTGCTGTTGACCAACCTAGAAAGAAAAGAAAAAACGGATTCGAACTACTTATTTGGGCCCGATTTATACACATCAATAAATTCAATCATACCTGACCAACTGTTTGCCTCTTGAGGTAATTCTCCAAGTGGGGCGACTAAATTTCCAACAACTTGTCGTCCCACTTGTTGTCCGTCAACCAATCGAAAATGGCAACATGACATAGTTCATCATCCGATTGCAAGGCAAGAGAAAGAGTTTCATCTGCCAACCGCTGCGCTTCTAATGGGCTTAGTCCCTCCTCGTATCCCTGTGGAGTCGTTTGTACCATCGGACCGGGTGATTTGGGCACGCTGGGCGACTGAGGATGGCACGCAGCGGCCGTGTAGAGTTTCTGCAAAACAAGGCACATTGCTGGTAGCAATTTTTACGAGCCTAAAGCGCCTCGACAGCGGCAGGATCTTCTTGTTGGCCGCTGTAGCATTGTTGGGCACGGTGCTGAGGGTCGAGCTTCTCAGCGACGACGCAGCAGAGCTCCACCACGCCTCCGAAGTACTGACAAGCGGACAACTGTTGGCAAACATGCGCCAAATTGATGCGAGCCGGAATCTGCTTGCACGTTTCCAGCGTTTGCTGCAGCAGACGCTCCTTGTCCATGCGGCTCATGCTGTTCGTTCGAGCCTTGAGAAGTTGCTCGTTGACTTTAGTGCATAGAGCATCCTTAAAAAGGAATGAAAATTTAGTTAACAATATTGCTTCAGTTTCATTGGCAAGTAAACAGTTACCTCATTGCGGTAGAGAGACGGGCAGACCTGTCTCAATTTTTCACTGATGGCGTCCGTACTGGCCGCATCATCCAAGTATCGATGAATCAGAGCGTTGATCAGCCCAATGCAGGTGTCGGAACCGGAAAGGATGAGGTCGCGGAACAACGTTGTCTTGAGTGACATCCGCATTTCAGCCGACAACGATTGGCCGAGCAAATGGAGCTGGTGATCGCACAACACTTTCCAGAGAGCAAGTACTTCGACGGTATGATCCAACAATTGTTTCATGGCCAACAGAGATTTTCTCTCCTGCATTTGAGCATCCTGCAGTTTTTAATTTATATAAAAATGATAATTAAAATATTAATAATTAAACAAAAGGAATGATAACTGATCAGTTCGACATCTATGAAAAATGTCCAGTATACCGGAAGGCGACCCTTCTCACTGGACTGGTAGCTCTGCGGACCGTTTTGATGGATATTGGCATGAACGAATCCCTTAAGAGCATTCAGTTGGCCGAGCACAGTTAACAACTCTTCACTGTTGACGACACTGTCCAGCAACGGCTGATGGGGCTTTCCTACATCTCTGGCCAGCGGCATAAGCCAAAGTGGCCTCAGTATGCGTCCGAGATAAAGGTAAAGTCCGTTATGTCGACCAGAGAATTGATAGTCGGTCAATTCTGCGCCACCACTGCTAGTCACCACGTTATTCGAATGGGGCGAGTAAGGTTGCATTTGGGGAGTCGAAATGGCATTTGGGTTGAATCCCCCCCCTCCTCCAGAATCAGGTGAACTAAAAGTAAAATGCGACTGTTGGTGGTGGAAGTTGCTAGGTGTACTGTTCATATGAGCGGGCGAGTTGACGACAAAAGGAGACGCGGGTGACGAAATGGGATGAGCTAGATGAGACGGATGAGACGGAGAGACTTTTACGTCGCCACCAAGTAGGAAGAAGGCGAGAGCAGCCCAGTCAGCCAGCTGGGAGTCCTGAATGCTCGTCGAACATGCCAAAATCAGGGCAGTGGCACAGGCTTGTTCTTCTTGCAGAACCTGGAAAAAGCACGAACGGCCGTGTTGTCCGGCCCTGAAGCGTCAAACAGTAATTGATGGAGAATATCCACAGGCCTAAGTTGGGAGACGACGTGGCAGCATTGCGTCTTCAGGAAAATGAACTTTCGAGGTCCCACAGCATGTTACGTTACAATAAGTGAAGGCTCAGGTGCTGGAGGGGCAAAGATTGACGGATCGATTTGTCTTTGGAGGGTAGGAGTAACTTCTGCCAATGACCATCTCTTTCCGTCCAACCCCAGCGTGTTTTGCGTCTCTGAAAGTGTCTGGGCAGCTGGAAAATTTAAATTGGACAATGTCCTGGCTACATCGTTCCCGGATGCTGTGATGGTAGTTAAAAACGTGATTCCCACGCATTGGCCGCGTAACCAGGCGGTAGACGCACTTGGAACAGCTAAATCGTCACCAGGCGGCTAGAAGGCGTAGCTCCGCTGAATGTACGTCAGGACAAAGTGTTTAAGTACAGACGGACAACAGAGGCATTAATTTGCGACCAAATGCAAGTTGGTCGATTCGCTCGACTCGATGGGCGCAATACCAACCAACGGTCGGAAACCAACAACGGTCGGAATCCGCCGTTCTGTTGACGGAAAATTTCCTCAGTAATTTCGTTTCTATTGGCAGCATTTCATTCAATACCTGCAATATTGGCGACAGACTGGACGATGGTATTGATACCGATGGCTGTCACCCGAGTCATGGCTTGCCCGTCTGTTTCTAAATCGTACATCTTAATGGTTCCCTTTTCCGGTCGTGAGACGAGCGAAAGGCCTGCGAACTTACAATCCAATTAGTATTGTAGGAGAACAATCTTTACTTTTAAGTAATACCTGATAAAAAGTTTTCGTAAATGCAACCATGTCTCGCTCCCATCAAGATTCGACCGCCGGTCGTACCCTTGATGGTTATTACAATGTCGGTTTCATCTATTGGAACGGTGAACAATGGTTCGGGTAACAGGTGCATTTCTTAGTAGTTGGTATTAAAGCTGGATAAACTAGCTCCTACGATGAACAATTTCCACAGCTTGGGGCAAGGCACAAGAGGTATTGGATGTGTGGCTGACAGATGCCTGGTTTGCCCGACCAGCTATATGGTAATAATTGGTTCACTTAAACCATAGAAAAAATTCACTACTAACTGCATGATTAGAGAAATAATTAGTGTCCAAACTCATGTATATATATATATACCTCTCAATGCTCAACCAGATGTGTTAATTGAGATGGAAAAGCTTCATCACACATGATGAAAGATGGATAAGTGAAATTTAAAGATGCATATGCATGGAAGTCCAATAGTTGCATTTACTAGCACACATTTAGCAGACACAAGCCGTGTTCCTCCCACTTTTTGTTCTCTGTTCTCATTGAAAGTCTTGCTGGTCTCGCTATCCCAGCCATACCTTAAAAGAAAATTCTTAGTCACAATTTAAGAAAAAATCCAGCATATACAGAAATAAATGTGCATCTTCTTCCACACATTACCTGTATTACAGGAAGCCCGAATTGTGGTAAAATGCAGTTCATATCAATACCATATGTTCTACACAGGTTTTTGGTGTATAAACCTTTGATTCATTCTGGTTTTTGGATTGCATTCGAATTTTCCAACTCCATGCAGAACTGGTGCTAGTTCATTTAAAACAAATACGAAGACGTCATCGGAATTTTGTCAATGGGGCGTTTCGTCATTTACCAATGTTTAAAATAAAAATGATTGATTGATTGAAGTTTCGGGGCCAGACCTATCCTCAGATTAGAAAGATGTAAAAAATAGTTTGCTTTTTTGGTTGATGATTCCTTTCCAACGCCATCTTCCGACTAAGAAGGGTAAAGTCAGAGTGAAGGATTTACTGCGTACTGAACGATAGTATCGCCGGTGATAGCAGGCCACCCAAATTACGGTAAGGAAGGTGATTTCTTTGTTCTACACTGTATGGCAGTCTACATAAAAAAACAGCCAATGTAATATGGCTGGTTAATAATGCAGTAAAACCGTTCTAACCATCTACAAATTGTCGATTGTGTTTTCTTTTTCCCTCGACGGTAGACCTTTTGTACAAAGTACAATGCAGACGACGAGAAATCAAGAGCCCTCTTTGTTGCAACACATCTGTAAGACGCAAAAAAAAAAAAAAAAAACAGAACGGAAATAGCTTTGTATATAGGAATGACAACACAAGCTAACGTTTCCTGCTTGGAGATATCGTAAAAGCTAACCCACTTTCAACGTATATTTTAAAAAGGAAATGACTCACGCATTTTCTAGGAAAGTAGTAAACCGCATGTTAGACACGGTATAGAAGAAAAATGAAATTGACATTTCACCATCGAAGTATACGGTCGTGAGAGAGAAAACTAACCAAAACATTTAAAGATAACTAGAGTCATTACTTGGTGACATGGATTTTTGTTTGTTTTTTACGTAAGGCATCAGACAAAATGCCAACGCGTGATACCTTTTTATCGAATATTTGAACGTAGCGTTTGGCAACCGAGTGTTCCCGGTCGTCCTCTTTTCGGTGTCCCCGATTTCACGGCGAACGGGCCGAGCCTTTATGGCTTTTTCGCATGTGTCTTTATTTCTTTTTCTTTCTTGTTTCTCCTTCCAAAGTTTTCCCTTCTCTGATATTTGTACACAAAAAAAAATGAAAACACGAGCAAAGGAGAAGGAGAAAAAGAAGACGGTCGAAGTCCATTTGAAATAATATACACTGTTGCCTCTGGCGCTAGAATGCAAAATGTTTAAAAATGGGAGGAGCTAGAGGAAAAAGAACTGAGAGACGAAGATACTCCGCTCCCCGAAAATAAATTCCAGTTGTGGCTCAGCTCTCAGACAGTCGAGTTGTTATCATCATCGCCTTCACCATTTTACACAGCGATTGGAAGAAAAAAAAACATTTTAAAAAGTGAATTGTGGCCTCAATTGGCATTATTTTTTCGTTTTTCATCTAGGAACATTGAACGGAAAGTATAGCCAAAGTAAAGAATCTTCCTTCATAAACAAAATAATTAGATAAGAAAATTGCACAGTTATTCCTTATTTGGTCACTGTCGAATATGGTCGTGTTGTAACTCGTTCTATTTCTCAAGTTGTGCGTGTCCTCGAATTCGACCTACTAAAAAAAGAATTTGGCGAAACTTCAAGAAAATACGTCACTGCCATTGCACACGGATCACCAGAAGACGGTAATATGTTATCTGTATTAGACTTTGAATTTATTTGATGCTTTACAGATAACCTCAAAGCGATTCAACTTTGAAGTCAGGGTTGTTATAGGTGTCAAATCACATTTTCCACACAGCAGTTTGCCAAATTCCTTATTTTGATATCCGCTAGGTGCAACTTAACTGAAAATGTCCTCGCCTGTTTCCTCAAGTTTTACTGGAAATATCAACGGCATTCAGTTCGATCGCCAAGATTTTTTCGGGAAAGGTGGCTCTGATTCAGTGCAAAGTGGCACATTTAATGGTCAAAGAGTAGCAATAAAAAGAATCGAGTTGACCAAAGGCACGGATCAATCATATGGCAAAGAGTTTGAAACTCTGCAGCAGTTAGAGCATCCGAATGTCGTCAGACTTCTTCAATGTGGAAATGACAACAACTTTAGGTAAGAAAATATTTTGTCTTGTTTTAAACAGCAATGTGATGGCAATAATGATTTTTTTTTCTTGCCATTTAAAAGGTACTATGCATTCGAATGGTGTGGCGCCTCGTTAGATCAGCTGTTTTTGAAGGCGGATGACACTCGAAAATATAATGGGCCTATGCCACACCATATTGATATTTCGCTTCAGTTAGCTTCAGGTCTCGAACACATCCATTCAAGGAATTTAGTTCATGGAAACATAAAACCAGAAAATGTTCTGATTTCGGCGGGATCTGCTGGCCAAGATGAGATAACACTCAAATGGGCAAACTCTGGACTGACCAGATACGCCAGTAAACGAGAAAAGATAACAAGTCAAGTGGGAGGAAACAATGCATGGTTAGCCCCAGAGTTGCTGTTGCTGAAATTGGGTGGCAACTTGCACAGAAACAAGTATCAGGGGACCGTCAAAAGCGACATCTTTGCACAAGGACTCATTTTCGGTAGTCTGTTCTTGAATGGGGAACATCTTTACGGTACCATGGAAAATGAAGACGAAATAACCGAAAACATAACGAACGGAAATCCCATCAACATGCAAAGTAATTTCCTATTTAACGACTTCAATAATGCCTTTTCTGTAAATAAAGAATTCGTTGCTTTATAATAGAAATGAATCGCATATTAAGGGACTGTTACGAGGATGAGATTTTTAAAAGAATTTTGGAAAACGACCCCAATAAAAGGATGACATCGACAGCAGTTGTTAATCAACTAAAAACCATCAAGGATAAGGTATTGAATGGTTTTATGCAAGTCAAGTAATCATCTAAACAAAATTTATGCAATTTAGATTTCTGGAAAAGAAAAAGAATTGCTTCAGTTATGTGCTCGTGATTCTCGATTGGATTTATCATTAAAAATAAAAAACTTTATTCCCTTTGGAATCAACATTAACGTAAAGGACAATGATGGAAGTAATGCACTCCATCTTCTGTGTCGGTACTATTCACGTTATGAATTAATTGCAGCAATTAACCTCGTAATCCAAAGCGGAATCGACGTGAATGCAAGAGATTACAATGGGTTGAATGCCCTACATTACGTGTGTCGATACAATTCAAGCAGAATCATAATCGACGCAATTCAGAATTTAATTAAACTGGGAATCGATCCGAAAGCGAAGACAAAAGATGGATCAAATGCACTCCATTATTTGACTCGATACAATTCAAAATCAGACTTGAATAGCGTAATTAAAATCTTGGAGAATTCTGGAGTTGATCTGTGGGAGGAAGACGACTACGGATGGAATATGTTTTACTACTTGGATATCAAAAATAAGAAGAAAATGGAAATTTGGTTCGACCGTAAGGCTTTCTTAGGGCGAGGTGGCTTTGGTCATGTGTTTAAAGGAAAGTATGGAGGCCGTGAAGTCGCAGTAAAAAGAGTTGAACTACATCTCGTCAACGAAACAGAAGAAAAAGCTTTACTAGCGTTACATCATCCAAACGTCGTCAAACTTCTTCACTGTGACAGTGATGAAGACTTTAGGTGAAATTATTTTGTCTTATTTTCAAAAAGTGAAATTACATCAGTTACTTTGGCACGTTGCAGGATGTATGTCTTGGAATTATGCGACGCCTCTTTAGATCAGCTCTTCCTGGAGCCGAATGACCCCAAGAAATATGACGGACCTATGCCACGTTATATTCAAGTTTTTCTTCAGTTAGCTTTAGGGCTCGAACACATCCATTCGAAGAAATTAATCCACAGAGATATAAAACCGCAAAACGTGCTTATTTCGAAGACATCTTCTAGCCAAAGAAATGAGGTAACAATCAAATGGGCTGATTTTGGACTGTCCAAATCCGTAGATGAAGAAGGATATCACTCGTGGTCTGAAGTAAGAGGAACCAGAACTTGGTACGCCCCCGAGGTGCTGAAGATAAGTTTAACCCCAAAAGAGGCAAAAGAGGTTAAAGGATCAGTTAAGAGCGATGTATTTTCCCAAGGCCTTGTGTTCGGTTTTCTTTTCTTGAAGGGACAACATGTCTATGGTTTAAATGAAAACGAAATTCGAGACAACGTAATTGAAAAAAAAACGATCAACATGAAAAGTAATTCCAAATATTAGCTACTTCCGTAACATTTTCGATCGGTTACTTAAAAAGTTAATTGCTGTTTACTAGAAATTGACGGTGAATTACTCGAAATTTATGAGCATAACCTACTTCAAAAAATGTTGGAGGATGAACCTGGCAAAAGGATGACATCGACAGAAGTAGTTCAACAACTAAAATCTATCGAAAAAAAGGTATTATAAATTTTATGCAAGTCAAGCAATCTGCATTAATGTCACTTTATTCGATTTAGCTTGCAGAAAAAGAGGAACAATTGCGTCAGCTATGTGCAAGTCGTCAACCTCGGTCGGATTTAACAAGAGAAATCCAAAACTTGATTTGCTTTGGAATCGACGTGAATGCAACGAACCAATTTGGATTCAATGCGTTTCATCTTTTGTGTCAACACAATTCCGGTCCTTACTTAATTGAGGCAATTAAAGTCTTGATCGATTTTGGTATCAACAAGGACGCAAAGACGGAAGAGGGTTGGAATGCACTTCATCTTTTGTGCGATAACAGTTCCAGTCCACACTTAATCGAGGCAATTCGAGAATTGATCAAACTCGGCATCGACAAGGACGCAAAGGATAACAAGGGCTGGAATGCACTTCATTTTTTGTGCGCTAACAGTTCCAGTCCACACTTAATCGAGGCAATTCGAGAATTGATCAAACTCGGCATCGACAAGGACGCAAAGGAGAAAGATGGTTGGAATGCACTTCATCTTTTGTGCTCAAACAGTTCCAGTCAACACTTAATCGAGGCCATTCAAGAATTGATCAAACTCGGTATCGACAAGGACGCAAAGACGGAAAAGGGTTGGAATGCACTTCATTTTTTGTGCACAAACAGTTCCAGTCCACACTTAATCGAGGAAATTCAAGAATTGATCAAACTCGGCATCGACAAGGACGCAAAAACCAATGCTGGATCGAGTGCACTTCATCTTTTGTGCGCTAACAGTTCCAGTCCCCACTTAATCGAGGCAATTCGAGAATTGATCAAACTCGGCATGGACAAGGACGCAAAGGAGAAAGATGGTTGGAATGCACTTCATTTTTTGTGCTCAAACAGTTCCAGTCCACACTTAGTCGAGGCAGTTCAAGAATTGATCAAACTCGGCATCGACAAGGACGCAAAGGAGAAAGATGGTTGGAATGCACTTCATCTTTTGTGCGCTAACAGTTCCAGTCAACACTTAATCGAAGCCATTCAAGAATTGATCAAACTCGGCATCGACAAGGACGCAAAGACGGAAAAGGGTTGGAATGCACTTCATCTTTTGTGCGCTTACAGTTCTAGTCCACACTTAGTCGAGGCAGTTCAAGAATTGATCAAACTCGGCATCGACAAGGACGCAAAGGATAAGAACGGTGGGAATGCACTTCATATGTTGTGCGCTAACAGTTCCAGTCCACACTTAATCGAGGCAATTCGAGAATTGATCAAACTCGGCATCGACAAGGACGCAAAGGAGAAAGATGGTTGGAATGCACTTCATCTTTTGTGCGCTAACAGTTCCAGTCAACACTTAATCGAAGCCATTCAAGAATTGATCAAACTCGGCATCGACAAGGACGCAAAGACGGAAAAGGGTTGGAATGCACTTCATCTTTTGTGCGATAACAGTTCCAGTCCACACTTAATCGAGGCAATTCGAGAATTGATCAAACTCGGCATCGACAAGGACGCAAAGGATAACAAGGACTGGAATGCACTTCATTTTTTGTGCTCAAACAGTTCCAGTCAACACTTAATCGAGGCAATTAGAGAATTGATCAAACTCGGCATCGACAAGGACGCAAAGCAGAAAGATGGTTGCAATGCACTACATCTTTTGTGCTCAAACAGTTCCAGTCCACACTTAATCGGGGCAGTTCAAGAATTGATCAAACTCGGCATCGACAAGGACGCAAAGGATAACAAGGGCTGGAATACACTTCATCTGTTGTGCGCTAACAGTTCCAGTCAACACCTAATCGAGGCAATTCAAGAATTGATCAAACTCGGCATCGACAAGGACGCTAAAACCAATGCTGGATCGAGTGCACTTGATTTGAGTCGGGGGAATAAAAATCTTGCTATCCACAACGTGAACGAAATCTTTGGAACCAGATGAGTTGCATTCACAATTACAAGAGCTAAGATCTAGTTGTCTTTATCCTTCCCTATCGACTATTCCGTTGTGTATCATTGCAATAATCATTGGAAATGTTTGGTTTCTTCACAAATAAAAAGAATTTTCAAAAATAAGCATTAAGCTGCTCGACTTGTTGGCGAAAGACCGCCTTTTCTTTGCATATTGCAAAATGAAGGACCACACGCTAAAGAGCAGTGATAGCAACAAGACTATCAAACATCACATATCAAAGGATAATTCACAGGAAATTTTTTTTCTATTATGGTTGAAAAATTTCCATATTGGTTGAAAACAAAAGACATTAGGAGAGTAATGGGGTGCGCATTGTTAATTAGGGTAATTATGACAAGACCAGAGAAGTCTTTTTGAAACGGTGACAGTTACTCGTGGCTTTTTCTACCACTGAAGACAAATTCAAAACATTAAACCCCCAAAATAATCGAGAAATGCAGACACAAGAGAGATGATTTCAGCCATAGCCGCATGGCCATCATTTGAACTGAGAATTGTCAAAGTCAAATTAAGGAGGGCGAGGGCCAAAATAATTCAACAAGCTCACGTTTAAAGGAAATTTAATGCAATTTATTGATTCAGAGGGCAACGACGAATGGAAATTGCTCCTCATTTTTTAGCAAAAGTGTTCAAGCTGAAATTTAAGTTGCGCGGTCACAATCTGAATATATTGAATGGATGTGAAATGAACCGATTGCATTAATTATTCAATGACCTTGAGACAATTCACAGTAGGTGATTCTAGAAATAGATCAACGCATATTTTTGACAAACGTTCAAAGACTAGAATAATCAATAAGGCAACTGCCATGCATTGTCATGAAGCTAAGATGAAATCGTATTAATTAAAATCATAATTTCATAACGAATTGTTTCACCCCTCCTGTTAGTTCCGAGTATTCGCCCGTCGTATTGAAGACAATGGAATCTGCACGTCATCACGTAAGTAACCTTGACTCATTTTTGGTCAAATATACGACTATACAGTACGGAAATGAAATAATACAAACAGCGATTGTAAAATGATTTTGAACTGATAGATCCAATTGGTTATGGAAAGTGGTAAAAAGTACGGATTAGTCCCTCAATAGGATAGACTTGAAAAGAAAGAACTGGAAAGTTAGCGCTTCTTGCTCTACTAAAATTGGGATTCGAGGGGAGGAGGCAGTACAGTTCAAACCACCAATTCACCCCCGTGCGACTTGTACATCTTTCGTAACTTGGCGATCAAACAAAATAAAAGGTGGGCAACATTGAAAATGCACACATTAGTAGCGTGAAATAAAGTTCTAACCTGCTTCTATTCCATCAAAGAATAAGAAAGCTTTCACAGACTAGCAAAGAAGACAGATGAACATCTTCGTTGGGCACAAGCTCTAACATCACTGATTCACTGTCGTTGCTCGTTGAGATACTTTTGAAAATGCGACCCCCCACCAGGGACAATAAGGTGGGTGTGGATGGCGCGAACAAGCGACTACGTTGCCAGACGCGAAATTGGAAATAATACAAAAGCACCAAAGAGAAAAATAAAAATAAATAGAGCCATAGATTTAATGGGTTGACTACTCCATGTTGAAACTCTTATATGAACAACCCATCAACAATTTTTCAACGTCATCTGAAATTCGAAATGCTTTTGTATCGAAAGACAACTAGACGGGAACAAGCCGAGCCCTTCGAAATAAGACAATGGCGTCTTTTTTTTGTGTGGACTATTAGGGAATGTAGTGGGCTGTTTAGTAGTGCCTTTTTGGGACGTAGGGGCACTGAAAGTTTTCTCACTTTCTCCTTACCAGTTTTCCCCGCCTTCTTTGTTCTCATTTCACATGTCTACACACGACAAGAACAAGGAGGAGTAGAAAAAGTTGTCTGTTTGGCAAATGGTTCGCTCCCTCTGGCGCTAAAATGCGAAATGTTATCAAAGGAAAGGAGCTTGAGGGAAACCAAGCCAAGAGGAGAAACAGTTATTAAAGTATAGTAATCACTAATCAGGAGAGTTATCAACTAGAGGCGTTGGCCGTTTGCTAAGGACTGGAAGAAGGCAAACGCAACAGCACTCTTCGAAAACTGGACACTGATGGCTTAAGCTATTTCAACACATTCCGAAACTTCCTTTTTCGTTTGTGTGCTGTTTAAATACTTTGGAGGAAATTCACTTCGACCGCACTGCACTGTTGGGAATAGGGAAATCTGCCGGCGTTTATCGAGGAGAGTTGAAAGGTCGCCAATGTGCAGTCAAAAGAGTTTCACGAGAGAAAGTCAAAGAATACGAAGAGAAAAGTTATGGAGAGGTTGAAGGATCATCGAAACATTGTCAAACTTCTCTATACTGTGAAAGGGGAGAACAATTCGTGTCGAGTTATTTTGTCTTGTTTTCACAAGCAAAACGCTCTCATTTCATCCCCCGTCCTCCGTTTTTACATTAACTACGTTGGATTGGAATTGTGTGTCGCCTCGTTGGAAAAGCTGGTCCTGAAACCGGATGGCGCAAAAAGATACAACGGACCGCCCATACCACATGATCTCACCATTTCCCCCTCAAATTAGCTTTAGGTCACGAACAAAGCCATTCAAAGAATGTCATTCATCGACACATTCAAACCGGAAAACATCCTGATTTCGATGCGAGGCGCCGGCCAAGACGACGGGGGGAAGGAGTAAAACATTTTTCGACCAACAATGGAGTCGTAGGAACGGAAACGCTGGGAAGCTGCCGAAGAACTGAGGCCACGATAAAAGAGGGAAAAAATGTCGATGGTAATGACAATAAAAAATGCCGAGGAATACTCTGTCAAGAGCGACATCTTTGCACTAGGCCTCGTCTTTGAATATGTTAAATGTTGTTGAAAGGCAATTATCTGTATAGTTTCAATACTGACAAGATCAGCATCACAAACAGCATAATCGAGAGAGATCCAATATCAAACTCGCATAGTATACGTTGTCCCATCTATTTGGTTTTGGGTCTCACAGAATGCCTCATGGAATGCTCTTGCTGCATTCAGAAAAACAAAAATTCAATTAAATTTTGGAAAAAGGTTATCATTTGGTGCGGAATATTACCAATCGACCGGAAGACAGCCTTGCCGAGAACAGCTAAACAATTGGGCTTGCGATTCGCCATACAGATTTGGACAAAGTAAAATTTAGCTTGGACTATAGTGAGAGTGGAGTAATTGGTCTTCTTGTTTAGATTGCTGGACGTGATGGCGATGCAGGGCGAGGCAGATGACACGGTATTATTTTCCACGTCACTACCACGGAGAAGGGCGAGTCAGCAACAGTCGACCACATGCAGCGGCGTATGTTCAATCCTATTCCGGCACCTAGGAAACAAGTCACAGACAGCCAAGCTGTCCGGTCCTGAAAGCATCACACAGCAACTGATGCAGAATTTCCACCTGGCCTCAGTTACCTGACGACACGGTAGGAAAATGAATTTTTAATAGGTCGCGCCTATTGCCCCTCATACACTTTTTGATATATCCCACCATACGTTGGGGGTTAAATGGGGGTGGTTCGAGTGCTGAAAAACTAAACATTGAAGCATGGTTTGTTCTTTTCGGTGATGAGGTAACTTAAGTCGATACAACTCCATTTTTGCCCGATCCCAGAATGTTAAGCGTCAACATGGCGTCACTGACAAACACTAGATGGCCTGGGAAACGTTCGTAAAGCCGTTCAGGACTTGTAGGCCGAGTGGACTTGACGATGACACTGATAACAAACATTTGTTTGTCAAGAGTTCAAGGCGATGACTTCACCTGTGATGCATGTGTAATCCAGGTGAGGTTTGGACAACACAATCCTATTGTAAGGAATGCATCCGCTCACTCTTTCTTGGAAAAATATCCTCCCTCTCATTCCTGGAAACAAGTCATTTTCCTTTCCATCCTTTCATTACGCTCACCTTGCGTTGGTGATCGCGTTGACTTTGTTTGTCGTATAAAACCCCATCAATTGTAATTCTTCGTTAGTCAACGCTGGGCTGTTCACCCAGTCTAGTGTTGATTCACCCCTTCGCGAGTCAAGTGTCAGGTCGTTTATTCGACCTGCTACTGGTTTGCTCGTTCCCCGTTTAAACTTGTCTTATTTGTGTCTTTGTTGTGCTTGACGCTGGCTATACGGCTACGGCCTGTATGTATGCCTCCAATCGTTTGAGACATTCATCGACTTGTTTGAATCATGTTAACATTTTACGGGAATATACCATCGAACGAAGTCCGCAGCTTCCTTTAATCGAGTAAAAGCTATTTACTTAAAGATGAAGTAAGTAGGGGTTTTACATATTGGTGGCAGCGATGGGATCATCATCACCATCGATCCCAACCACGAAGTTCTATCGACCGGAATTCTTTGCTGGGCCTTCATTTACCTTACGTTCAAGAGATCGAGCCACTGAAAGAACAACCAAGAGCTGACATTCTACTCGCTATCACTTTTTATTTTTATTTACAGTTACGTTCGCTGGAACGCTCCGTTTATCGATGTTTCCCATCAGCTTTCATTTCTCACTGTTCCAATTTCAGTCATTGTCTTGTTTTGCTAGATTGCGGGACGCAATCTCCCATTTCCCAAGGTATGTAAGGAATGCATCAGCTCACTCTTTCTTGGAAAAATATCCTCCCTCTCATTCCTGGAAACAAGTCATTTTCCTTTCCATCCTTTCATTACGCTCACCTTGCGTTGGTGATCGCGTTGACTTTGTTTGTCGTATAAAACCCCATCAATTGTAATTCTTCGTTAGTCAATGCTGGGCTGTTCACCCAGTCTAGTGTTGATTCACCCCTTCGCGAGTCAAGTGTCAGGTCGTTTATTCGACCTGCTACGTTCGCGCTTCCCCGTTCCCCCTAAACTTGTCTTATTTGTGTCTTTGTTGTGCTTGACGCTGGCTATACGGCTACGGCCTGTATGTATGCCTCCAATCGTTTGAGACATTCATCGACTTGTTTGAATCATGTTAACATTTTACGGGAATATACCATCGAACGAAGTCTGCAGCTTCCCTTAATCGAGTAAAAGCTATTTACTTAAAGATGAAGTAAGTAGGGGTTTTACATATTGGTGGCAGCGATGGGATCATCATCACCATCGATCCCAACCACGAAGTTCTATCGACCGGAATTCATTGCTGGGCCTTCATTTACCTTACGTTCAAGAGATCGAGCCACTGAAAGAACAACCAAGAGCTGACATTCTACTCGCTATCACTTTTTATTTTTATTTACAGTTACGTTCGCTGGAACGCTCCGTTTATCGATGTTTCCCATCAGCTTTCATTTCTCACTGTTCCAATTTCAGTCATTGTCTTGTTTTGCTAGATTGCGGGACGCAATCTCCCATTTCCCAAGGTATGTAAGGAATGCATCCGCTCACTCTTTCTTGGAAAAATATCCTCCCTCTCATTCCTGGAAACAAGTCATTTTCCTTTCCATCCTTTCATTACGCTCACCTTGCGTTGGTGATCGCGTTGACTTTGTTTGTCGTATAAAACCCCATCAATTGTAATTCTTCGTTAGTCAACGCTGGGCTGTTCACCCAGTCTAGTGTTGATTCACCCCTTCGCGAGTCAAGTGTCAGGTCGTTTATTCGACCTGCTACTGGTTTGCTCGTTCCCCGTTTAAACTTGTCTTATTTGTGTCTTTGTTGTGCTTGACGCTGGCTATACGGCTACGGCCTGTATGTATGCCTCCAATCGTTTGAGACATTCATCGACTTGTTTGAATCATGTTAACATTTTACGGGAATATACCATCGAACGAAGTCCGCAGCTTCCTTTAATCGAGTAAAAGCTATTTACTTAAAGATGAAGTAAGTAGGGGTTTTACACTATTTCATGCAATTGCAACGAAGACTAAAGTAAAGATAGGAAACGAAACAAACAAATGTGAAAAGAAAAACAAGAGAAAACGAAACGTATTTCCGATTTTATCTTTACTTACTGAGGTAAACAACTTGTCAACAAATACTGCGCAATATGCACACAAATTGAAGAACCAACGCGTAGCAATCCGACAGAACATTAAGTTTGTGTTTGCTTCAGTCAAACAGATAAGCTCTATAACCGTGTGGAAGACGAAGTAAGACGAATCACTTTCTGACATTCAGGATTTAGTGATATTAGTCATCATGGCGAATAAACTGAAGGGGAAAAAAAAATACGAAAATAGAGTTAAACATTTCGAGGGCAACGATTTGGGCTGCGATAGCATTGCTATACCTTTAATATATGTTGTCATGCGCAGTATGTCTAAGGTATTCAGCGTCACAAAACAAAATGCATGAGTTTTATTTGGAACGCATCAAATAGGCCAATTGTGTAATCCGCACGCGGCTCTAAGCAACGACATTTCCAACGGGTCTACGTATTGTGCATAAAACAGTTGTAATATCAAGTTGTTTATTTACCTATTCCTAATGGCGTCGCCAACAGCAACTATTGCAAAGATGCACAGTAAAAAAAGTTTGCCCACTTTTAGTACACCTAGTAAGTGTATAACTCGTAAGTGTGAGTTAAGTGGTCCAGCGCAACACTTGCCAAAAGTGCTGAAGTACACTAATTCCGGTACTCAATGACAAGTGTATACCATATCTCTGAGACAATGCTGGCCTTACAGCCAGTGGCAATTTTTTCCCCCCACCCTTTTTGTAACAACCCTTATCTGCGCCCATAAGGGGAAAACCCTCCAAGGTCGAATGACTCACTTCTTCTGTGCAATATTGCTAAAAACAAAAAGACAGACAGTAGCCACAACAGTGTGGGTGTGTTCAAAGTTGCAGCTCTGATCGCCATTGCCAGTTACATCGTCGTTGAAGGTCCAGATAGGTCATTACCTGCTGTGTTTTATCCGCGTTTATCAGCATCGAGTGCAACGATCCTTAACTGTAGTAAGTTTTTTTTTTTTTTTTTTTTCGTTGATCGTGTAAGCTTAAGCAGCGTGGCGTTTCAGCTTGACGGCAGAGTGTTGTAACAAATTTTTAGTTCTTGGTTTCTGGCAGTGCCATAGTGCCATGTCAAGTGTGGAGAAGCGACGTAGTGACTTCTCGTGTTTTAAATGTGAAAAGATTATCCCTGGCCCTTACACAGCATTAAGTAGACACTTTAGGATTCAACATGGTTTTAAAACAGCAGCAATCTATCACAAATAAAGCCAAGATCCAAGAGTATATGGAGAGTACGTTTGATTACCGGGAGCAGCAAATTTCTGTAACCTTAACGTCCGCTTCTCAAATTTTCGAAGAATATCCACGTTACGTGGATTTTGAAAACGGATCTTTGGTAATTCATACAGTTAAATTACGTAATTTTTTTACTATAATCTATTTTTTGTTAGATATTGCACGATTTTTATCGAAAATATAAGGACGCACCTCCTGCTCCTGCTTGAAACGCGTTTCTTCGGACGGTTCCAGAACGCTTTGGTTGGATTAGCGGAAAGGAAAACAGTGGAAGTTACAAAATCTACTGACGGTATGATAAATACGTTTATTACTTGTAGAATTGAAGGCATGGAAACAATTTTAAAACATTTAATATCTTTTACGCGCTTTATAGAATCTCTTGGGGCATTAGTTTTGTGTTTGAAAGTAATGCCCAGTGTATCCAGGATTAAGAAGGCTGATTTTTCATCAAAACTGGGTTGCCTTTTTTACTTCGTCAAAGTAATTTCTGTTTTCTTATTTTTTACTTTCATCGACCTGACTGAATATCATTTCTTTTTTCCAGGAAAATGCTAGTATATCTTCTATTGTAGAATCAAAATACGAAATCTATCATAAACAGCCATTCTTGATCGTCTCTGGAACCCTGGAAAATCCTTTATCATTCTTTCTCGTCATAGAAAAAACTGCCATTCCAGTTGGTAGTAACTGTGCTCATGCCTTTCACGTGCTATTTGCATCTTTTTTCATTTTCCGATTGGAATATCCTCAATATCTTGACAAATTTTTTCTTTTTTCGAACAATTTGTTTTTCAAATTGGAAAGAATATCAGCGCTTGCAATCAAGAATTTGCAAACTGCCTCGACAATGTTGCATCAGCAACAATTCCGCAGTCCCTCGAACAACAGCAGCAAAGTTAAATTCATTCTTTGATATACCGCTTGTTTTTTCACCTTTATTCGTTTACTGCATACCAAATCCAGCCTTAATGAATAAATGACAGCATCACCTGCTTTTTCTAAAATCTAAATTTTGTTCATTTCATTCATCTACCCCTATAAATCCACCTGGTTGTCCACTAATTAGTGTACCACACGTAGGTACACCTAATATAAACCAATGCCCACCTTCGGCCTAAGTGGGCTGCTACACTTTTTAAAAAGTGTACGCCTAAGTGTATATATACACTAGATAGTGGGCGTCTACCCCAATAAGTGTATACTTTCATTTTCCCCACTTTAAAGTGGGCTTAAGTGGGGTTTCCATTTTTGACTGTGTGGACACTGCAGCACGATCCGCTATTTTTCGTCTGTTGCATTTCCGTTGGTGCAATTATCGTTTTCTTTGCAGGTCTGTTTCAGAACAACGTGTGCTTCAATACTAAACAATACTATATTTACATTATTTTGAAATATAATATGATAAATAAATTATATGCATCATAGAAATGACGTATAGCCGATATAAAAGAAAAGAAGGCGGAAAAGCTTAAATGAGGCTATTGATCATTCTGCTGTTATTTCTTTTCTTTTTTTTAAGGAAAGATAATGAGAAAATTTTATGATAAGGCATAGAGGTCGAAAGTGAAAAGACGTGCAGATGACGCGTGCAGAGCGCAGCAAGTATAAAGCTATCCAAGATAAAACATTTTATACACAGAACTCGTTAAAAGCATAAACGATTGGAAATGCACACTGAGCGAATTATTAACTCGATGTAAAATCATTTGGCAAGCTCTCGTCAACTAAAAAAATTTCCGTAAAAATGATCAGAAGAAATTTTAAAAGAATCACACAAAACAACCTCACTGACATTTCACGCGGATCAACAGGTAGACGACGCGATAACAGATCATTATCTGCATTGGACTCGTAAGTTAAATTGTATGCATGACAGACAGATAAGCTGACTGATAAATTCAAAGCGATTTCGTGTTGCAAGTGAGGGTTGTCCAGTGTCAAACGCTACTCCGGTGCAAAATATTATAGTCAATAGTAGTTCGCACAGCAAGTTTTTGTCTTGCTAGTCTCGTGTGCAATTAAGCTTAAAATGTCATCGACTAATCCTGTAAACGTAGATGGCATCCAATTCAATCGCAGTGATCACTTGGGGAGTGGTGGTTTCGGCTTAGTGTTTCGTGGTAAATATAAAGACCAAAGCATAGCAGTCAAAAGAATTGAGAAGAGAGCTGACAGAAAACCACTAGTTGTCAAAGAGTTAAACATTCTGAAGCAGTTAGAACATCCTAACATAGTTAAACTCCTTCATTCCGCAAGCGATGACGACTTCGAGTAAGATTATTACGTGATAATTTTGAATTAAAAAGAGAATTTCCATATGATTTTAACGATTTTTGCGATTCAGTTACTTTGCTTTAGAATTGTGCGACGCATCCTTGGATCAAGTGTTCCCTAATCAGGGCGAACCTCGGGAATATAATGGACCTATGTTACCGAATAATTTTGAGGTTTTCTCCCAGTTAGCCTCTGGTCTTAAACATATTCATTCACGGAATCTAATCCACCGAGACATTAAACCGGGAAACATTCTAATTTCTGTGAAACCTACTGACCAAGGCAATGAGACAACGATGAAATGGGCTGATTTTGGATTGTCCCGAGAAGTGAGTGAACAAGGAACATATAAAATCAGTGGAATCAGAGGGACTACACTTTGGTTCTCTCCCGAAGAGTTGGAAATACTCTCCGGAAAAAACATACTGATTATTAAACAAACTAAAGGCTCCATCAAAAGCGACGTTTACGCAGAAGGACTCGTCTTCGGTTATATTCTTTTGAAAGGAAGTCATATCTACGGTGAAAATGATTCAGAAATTACGAGTAACATCATGAATGACAAGTCTGTTAATATGAATCGTAAGTTACCTCTTGAAATAGAGCATATATTACATAAGAAAAATAATTCAATGTTTCAATTTTAACAAAAATAGAAATTCACGAATCGCATTGGGCACGTAACTTGATAAAGAAAATGTTGTCCAAGACACCTGATACAAGAATCACGTCTGAAGAAGTCGTTATTCAACTTCAATCCATAAAAATTCAAGTAATGACGTTACAAGTTTAAGTTCTTCATCGTCAATGAAATTTGAGTTTTCTAACACATTTTTTCCATTTAGCTAAAAGAAGGAGAACAAAAACTGCTTCGGCTGTGTGCAGATACGTGTCCAACGTCGGATTTTATAAATGAAATCAAAACTTTAATACGACTCGGCATCGACTTGAACGCAAAGAACAAAGATGGATGGAATGCGCTTCATGTTTTGTGTCGTTACAATTCAACCCCACAATTGAACGAGGCAATTAAAGTCTTGATCGAACTCGGCATCGACTTGAACGCAAAAACCAACTCTGGATGGAATGCGCTTCATGTTTTGTGTTACAACAACTCAGGCCCCCACTTAATCGAGGCAATTAAAGTTTTGATCGATTTCGGCATCGACTTGAACGCAAATGACAACGATGGATGGAGTGCGCTTCATCGTTTGTGTTACGAAAACTCAGGCCCCCACTTAATCGAGGCAATTAAAGTCTTGATCGAACTCGGCATCGACTTGAACGCAAAGAAAAACGATGGATGGAATGCGCTTCATCTTTTGTGTCGTAACAATTCAACCCCACAATTAATCGAGGCAATTAAAGTCTTGATTGAACTCGGCATCGACTTGAACGCAAAGCAGAAATATGGATTGAATGCGCTTCATCTTTTGTGTTACAACAATTCAACCCCACACTTAATCGAGGCAATTAAAGTTTTGATCGATCTCGGCATCGAGGGGTTGCCGACTCTTTTCCAGAGTTGCACCCGTCGGGAAAAGGTCGGGAAAACGGAAAAAATAAGAAATTTAAGAAATTTTAAGAAAAATAAGAAAATTTTGGGAAATCGGGAAAAATCAGGAAAAATCAGGAAAAATGGGAAAAGTTGAGAAAAATGGGAAAAAGAAGGAAAAAATAAGAGAAATTAGGAAATGTTAGACTTTTCTCACAATATTTGGCAACTCTGCAAGGAATTTTCTGATCTGACCTGATCTTTTTGACACCCCTGACCTGATCTGACTCATATTCATTGCTATTTCAGAAAAATGAGTGGCGTGATACGCCCACCTAAACTCGACGTTTTTGAGTTACTTGAAAAAAATGGACTTGTTCTGCCACCTCACATGCTAAACCTTTTAAAAGAACTTGGATACTTTGATATCCACACTTTGATGCAATTAGAAACTCCTGAGTCCCTTCAAGCATAGCCCACTGAATGTAATAGTTCAAGCCTGAAGTCTAGAACTGTAAAAGTGACTCACCCCTCCGGCGATGGGAGGAGCTTATTCTCGAATGGACACTAGCACCACCACCAAAGATTCTTGGAACTTCATTGAACAATCGTTAACAAAACAAAAAACTAACAAAACAGTTAGTTGTCGTTTTAGCGTTTTGATGTTAGAGTTCTTTTTCTTTTTGAAAGTGTTGAAATTGAAGACAAAAGTTACGGGTTTGGAATATTTTTCATTGCAAGTCTTCTCCTGTTTAATTGAATAACAAGGATGTAAGTAAACAAAAATTATTAAGCATCAATTTTATCTTGTGTTTATTATTGCTAAACGTCAAGTTACGAAAAGGCCCTGTATTATCAAGAATAAAAAATTTTCAATCCAAAAAGACTAATTATTATTCTTATTAGTAGTAGAGTTATCTTATTAGTTATATTATATATTTCAGGTATAGCATAGCTGAGTGGTTAACGCGTCTGAAAAGTGCATTAAATGAGAATAGGTATTAGGTTCAGACCCTATCTGATTCTTTCCTTTTTTTTTCAGTGTTAGCACCATTTTATACAATATTTACATTAAATAAACGAAAATTTCAAAAAATAATTACATTGCATTTGTATTCATACAACAAAGAAAAAATTTGAAAATAAACGTAAAACACAATTGTTATATATATAGCGAAGTATTTGTAAAAACGGCATGTTTATATTTTGAAAAATGTTGTTCTTCGACACCAGTAGAACGCGCTGAAGTCCATTCCAAGTTGGAAAAAAGGAGGTAGGGAGTGCGTCAAAACGATTGAACGGGCAAGATAGGGAAGCTCCAGGCTTTAGCTATTACATCCAGTGGGCTATGCTTCAAGAATCCATCATTGACATATATGGGAACTGTCCTGAATATGACACGTTTCAACCAGAAGAAAAGAAAGCATTACTGGGCCCAATCCATTGGAAGAATCCAGCACGCTTCAAATTTCTACCTGGAGAGAAAGCTTCACTCATTTCTATTAAGATATTGTGTTCTTCTTTAGTGGGGAAACTGCCATTGGTTTACATCTCTCCCATCATCGAACAAGCAACTCCCACTTTCAATGTTAAGGCTGGAAGACAAGCGAGCATTCACACTGGTCAGCAACAACAATCTGTCAACAACAGCACCCTTCAGAGGACCGAAGCAGTAGACAATTTTGGAAAAACTATTTCTACTTACATTGACGATTACGTTAACACAATTCTCTTCCCCTGTTCATTTGAGTTGTAATGAACGTTATACTTGATCTTAAAGAACGTTTAGGCAGCAACGCGACAGGCAGAGGCATGTGGAATACAGTCGAATCAATCTTCTACGTCTGCAGTGTCAACTGCAACGACAAATAATCTAATCACGTCATCACCTAATGGCAGTTTGACTTTGCACACCTTCCGGCCGGAGCAGTTCCGACCAGACGTTCACGCTGGCCCCTACAGGCTTTTGGCAGCCAATTTCATTGGTCGCATCCTCTCCACTCCTGTGCGCGTCCATGCAGGACTAGTCTCGGAGAACTAAAAATTACATTCGCCTTTTAAAACGAAACAAAGACCAAACAAAAATCGTCGTACTTTACTTTTTGGTGCCAAAAGTAATTTGGCCGCCATCCGAGGTCAACGTGGAAAATCCCCGAGTTCGTCGGGGCAGTACGGCTGCTTTTCGTTGCTCTATTCCTGATTATGTTGGTGATTATGTTACAGTCACTTCTTAGATTCAAGATAATCGATACGACATTTTTCTTACTTTCAATGAAGGTAGACTATGCCAAGTGGAAATAAATGACTGATTGCATTTTCGTGTGTCACCTCGCGAACTGTCGATCGACAAATGAAGTAATACGGGTCACGTTGACCTAAGGAGCAATTTAAAAAAAAACACCCTTCTGCTCAGGCTCAGAATGAAATTATCCTCTAAGTTTTGAGCTTTTGACCTCTTTGTTTGATTTAGTATACGTAAATATTTGTTTAAAATAAAAAGATTTAATTGTTCCTCTGTAGAAAATATCGTTACTCCTGGCTTTTGTTTGAACTCAAATCTGCTGCCTTTGCATATTTGGCAATCTCTTTTCTTTTCGAGTCAACGTTTACCAAGCAGCTTATTCAGAAATGGCAACCGTCGGCATGGGACGGAGGTTGCAACTTGCAACGGCTCAAATGGCGAAATGGACTACAGTTTGTGAAAGTTGGAAAAGTTCCTGGAAAAAGTTTGGTTTTCAGTGTTCACTTTCCATGCCTCTAGCAATTAAAGTGATTTAGAAACAACATGAAAAACTCAAAAATTTTTGTTTCGTTAAACAGATGAACGTCACGTGATGTTGGCCAATGGCGACTTGCAAGTTTTGTCTGCGCATCAAGGCGACGAGAATCATTTGTATCATTGTCGAGTTCTCGTCCAGCCCATCAGGCAAACAATGACCAGTTTCACTGCTGGACGAATCATCCTCAGTCAAGGTATCTGATTGTGTCAACATTATTGATTTTCCAGTTGAGAAACATGACCTTTACGTGTATCCTAGAATCCAGGACAAAGATGGCACAAGTCATTGTAGAAACTGTGAATCGAATTCGAAGTTTGGCGTGGACGAGATGCCGTTTTACCTTGTGTTTTTCACGGATATCTTCCGCATAAAATCAAGTAACTATTTATTCACTCAGTTCTTTTGTCTGAACAATTGTACGTAACCATAAATTGATCAATGCAGATGGTACAAAAGTCAAACGATTCAGTATGGCAATTTGTTGTTGCCACTGGTGACATCAGCTGCCACGCAAGAGCATCGTGAAGGAGTGCTGGGACTTGGGCGTCATCGCCTCATTGGTGGCACTTTACTCATCGCTTCCGTCGTCACCGAAGATCAGGGCAGTTACATAATTTGTTTTGTCAACAATTCCATGGGATTAGTCGAATCACGTACCGAACTCGTTTTTCGTGACAAATTACAAGTCAGAATCGTCGAAACGTCGTCGTCGTCGCTGCCGCCGCATCGGCTGCCCAGCACACTCAAGTCGTCGATGCAGAGACGTCCGTCACCATCACGTGTCATTTCTCCGGTAGTCCCCAGGTTAATCATTTTTACATTTCTTGTTAAATGGAATAACAACTTAACTTTAAATCTGGGGAAAACAAATTCTAGGCCGGTTGTCAGTTGGCTCAAAGATGGCCAGCGCTACTAGGTGGGCAATAGTGGGCGTGTTTCTTCTTCATCCGGCGACGACGGCTACACCGATATGGTCCAGTTATCCATTTCGTCCGTCCAACGTGAAGATGAGGGAATATACCAATGCCTGGCATCCAATGACGAAGGAGATTGGGCCCAAGCATCGGCCCAGCTCGCCATTGGAGCATTTCCTCCTCATTTGAAAGAAACGTTCAGTCGGCAAGTTGTACATCCGGGAAGTTCAGTCTCGTTGAAATGTTTAGTCTCTGGCACTCCGCTGCCTCATTTCACTTGGACGCTGGACGGGTTTCCGTTATCGCCCGTTTCCGAACGATATTTCCTCGGCCAGCAGCAACAAACGGGTCACGACGATCTTGTAGTGGCTCATCTCAACATAACCCACGTCCGAGTCGAAGACGGAGGCAATTACAAAGTGAGTTTTCGTGCAATAGGTACCGTAAGTTTTTCTAGTAATTCTTCAATTAAATGGCGTTTGTGGCGTTTGTGCGAACAGTGTGTAGCGGAGAATCCAGTGGGTCGCGTAGAGCATTCAGCCAATTTGCATATTTACGAAAAATTGAACGAGAGTACATCGCGGGTGGCAAACGCGATACCCCCGTCGCGGTTATCCCATAGGCCATCACGGGAAAGGACAAAAAAATCGTTCAATCAATCAAATAGCAAAACGATTAGACTACTTAAACAGACGGACGTCGTTTCCGCAAGCCGTCAGCGACTTCAATTCAATGGCAGTTTGACGATCGATCCGTTGGATAAGAGCAGCGACGCCGGTCTTTATAGTTGCGAGGCGCGTGGCCAGAACGGACTCTCGGCTCGCCAGTCACTTCAACTCAACATCCTCGGTAAGTTTCAGTCCTTTTCTTTCCCTCTTTTTATCTGGAAACTTTGGCTTTTCCTTTAATAGGGATGAATAATCAAAGGCTAAATTAAAATCAACCAGAATTCGAGTAGTCCTTTTTTTTCTATCGCATTTTCTTAGAAGAAATGATGGCACTCGAGTTGATTAGAAAGAGTAAAAATTATAGATCCTCGGCAAGAAAAAACTAAACTTAAAAGATAACCTTTTGTTTGATTTTTTCCTGTTGACAGCTTTGCGAAAATATTGACTCGGCGCCTTTTTCTTCCCCCCCTCCGCCCTGTAAACTTGCTCGGTCGCTGTGTATACTCTTTGATGATGAGAAAGTCAACAGCGCTTTTCTATCCGGTCTGGAAGCAGAAAAAAAATTTTAAAAAAAGGAAGCAATGAAAGCAAATGAGACAGACCGACTATATTGATCCAGCAGCCAGAAGCCAATTTAAGTCTTTCCCTTTTTATTTTTGTGAAAAACAAGAAAAAGGAGATGAGTTAAGTGGGTAGGAAGGATAAATTTAGAAATTTCTCGACGTTTTTTTTTGTTGTTGCTTCCGGTCGCGGGAATTTCGTTAAAAAAAAAAAAAACACGAAAAAAAAACGATATTGGATACAGACGCGCCTCATATAATGACAATGAGCGATTCAGCCATGTTGAATGCCGGTGAGCGATTGGCGCTTCAATGCGCCGTAGTTAAAGGTGGATTGCCGTTGTTCGTCAGCTGGTCGAAAGATGGCCAAGTGATTGCACCGACAACTGCAACGACGACGACTAGCGTCCGTTTGGTGAACGAATTCACAGCCACGTTGACGATTGAATCGTTGACTGGACAACATGGTGGATGGTACGTCTGCCACAAATATATAATTTCAGTTACAATAGTGCAATAGAAAAAAAGTGGTGGAAATATTTATCAGGCTTTAGAGCAGCATTAGCCTTTGCTATATCTCCACATCATGTAAATGGAAAATCTCTGGAACTTCTTGTTGAGTATGTCAGATCGTAAATAGTATTGTTAGCTGAACTTACCGTCTTTCTTAGACAACATGATATTTCAATAGTCCTTTTATTTTTAACAACAGGAAATGAAGCCATTGTGCATATTGCATCAACCAAGGGCGAAATGTTACCACATATAGGCCAATGTTACAACGGACACATGAAGTCTGTATGTTGGTACAGTTTATCAACAGGCATAAGAGCATGTTCGGGCAATAATTGTGGGATAGTTTAGGTAAGCTTTTTTTGCCATTGCAACAAATCTTTTCATGCACCCTTGAAAATAGGTAATGTTTGTCTTTCATCCTTGTTATAATGGTTTATTATTTTTTGATAGGATGCATCGTGCAAACCGTGCTTCTTTTTTTTTTTAACTCTTCCATTTCTTTATTGCCATGAATTTTTTGTTGTTTTTTTTTTTTCGGGGATTAGGTGATAATCAGGACTTTGTCTACCTATAACTTATTTTTTCTTCTTTTTATAGGTAGATTCTTTGCTGCGTCATAGCTCGGGAGTCGTAACGGGCAATATCCTTGTGCATTAAGTTGGTGAACTCTTGTGTTCCATTGGGTAATGCTATCAAATCTTAATGTGCTATTTGTGAAAGATTTTATTATTCTGTATGTTTTAAAGGAAAATATTTCAAATTGATTTATTTGCATGTTACGGAGTTGTATTTTTCTGATCTGTGGAGCCTGACATTTTCCACAATTTCTATCGGCGGACAAAATGTCTTTTAGGTAACAGCCCGACATTTCAATCTCCGATTTTATGACGATCACGAAACCCCCATTTGGTTGTCTATGTAGGATTGGTAGCAGCTTACGAAGCAGTAGGTTCCAACATCATCTAACGTCTGCTTTAGTAATGGCAGGGATGTGAAGGATAATTTGTGAAATCAAACAACTTAAGCAGGTGCCTAGCTCAACAACTCCTATGGTAAATATTTGTCCTTGTTATGATACTTAATTTTAAAGGTTCTAACTGGCTATTTTTATTTACTTTATTGTTTGTTTCTTTTTTTTTTTTTTTTTTATTTCTCCATTTTCTTTTTCTTTTCTCCAGAAATCTAGATTGGTGGTGGTAGTTATAGGGCGCCTGTTCAGGCAACAGTTTCGTTTTTTAATCCGCCAAGGATTTATGCGTTATTGCGTCTACTGTGTAGCCTGAGTAGCATACGCAAGGGGGCGTTTATCTACATTCCTGATCACCAAGCAGTTACAAATATGTTCTACACTGATAAGCATCCGAGGCAAAGTGCGAGCTGAACTAGGTATTTTGATAATCCAAATTAAAATGTGTTATGGCAGTATGATTGTTCCAAGACTCATTATTTCTTAATTGGAAAAGTCTATTGCCCCTCAACTCCAGAGGGCACTAGTTTACAGCAACTCGGGCTCACCCTTTGGTTAATTTGAGATACTTTTCTGGACGGTTCAGAATCTTATTATTGGCCAAAATTTGATACGAGATTAATTGATACTTAGTCCTGTCAGACCTCAAATTCTACGGTTTATAATTCTTGTTCTATGACCGATTTTATTATTATTATTTTTTTAATACAGAGAGTGGATTCTCATTTCTTCTTCATACCAGCGAGCAGATTTGAGGTTTAAAATTGTTTTAGGTTGTTAAGCAAGTCTGACTTTCTACGATGTACATGGCCGCCAAACTTTGTCGTTATGTCTGACTGTTAATCAGTAAGAAAAACGTCGAATTATTGACGATACGTTTGTCAAAATGGCAAATACAACGCCTAACGATTTAAATCCAACTTGGGATAATCTACTTCTCGGACAAGGTATCAACCTTCTCTTTTTTTTTTTGCTTGTATTATATTGCCTAATATTCAATGTCATTACATATGAAAATATTACAGGTACTTTGAGACCGGATCTAATTGAGTCCGCTTTCCATATGGCTTCTTCGCGCACGGTTGCCATGAAGACTCGTCATAACGATTCCGAAATGGTTCGTCAATTTCGCATTCACGGCCGTGTAGTAGAACCTATTAAAGGTATTTGCATTAAGGTTTTTCCTGCGTTATGACAATCCAGTAAGATCTTTGATCTTTTCGCATTTTTTCCCAACAGACTTCCTTAAAGATGAAGTAAGAGCCTTAGGTCGTGAGCTGGGTTCCTGCACAATTACTGGAACGTTACCCGTTTCCTGGTCCCGGTTTGTCAATTTGAATCATTTACGCCGAAGAGCCGTTCTTGGAAGCTAATTTCGATGAGACGCAAGTGCTGATTCGTTCGATGGTCCATTATGCCAACATAGCAGCCAAGGAACATGCCTTGCTCAATCGGATTGAAATCGTGACGTCGGAAGAAGAACGTCTTCTGGGGGAAATGTCTAGTCGCAACAGTATGTTGCCAGCACTCTATTCGCACTGTCGGTGTTCAGGTCAGGGTTGCAGTGTTGAAACAGTAAGTGTGGAACGCAAGTGCGGGTATGGCAAAAAAAGCCGAGGGAAAAGCGCCACATTTTTTCTTCAATATACTGTACAACAGATTCGCAATTTAGACGTTGTCGTAGTAATGCCGCGATCGTAAGCAGCTCTTATTCAAGGTAGATGATAGGTGCCACCGTATCTACGCCAAGGTTTTTTTTTCTCGATGTATTCGGATTGTACCGCTGGATGTTTGTGGATCAGATACCATCAAAGGTAAAAAGTACAAAATATGTTTACTGATTCACTTTATTGATGTTATCACCGTCAGTTTAGAAGCGTTTTTAGTAATTTACTTTGGGATACTTTAAACTATTATTACAAATGTGAACAAGTTACCTTTATAAACTTACTCTTAAATAAAAAACAATTTTACTTACAGTTTTCTTCACCATGACATATTTGGAATTTATATGCCAATACGTGTAATCCATCAAGGACACTGAATTTCACAACACCTGAATGGGATTCGAACCCAATGTATAGAGAATTCCAGTCCACCGCTCTACCATTGAGCTATGAGACATATTATTGAGAAATCTAAGTCTTCAACACATTAAGGTAACTGTGCAAAGTTGTACATAGGGGATCAAATATCAATGGGGGGGATATAGGGGGGGTTGCCAGGAAGGTATCGCATCCGCCTAGCAGCTCCAAGGTCCGTGGTTCGATTCCACGGAGGTTCCCGATGTCCTGGGCTTCCAATCTTCCACGTCTGCCAGTCGTGTCGAGAAACTTCCCCATCACGAAGTAATGGGACGGATATTTTGGCAATGTTTAATATAATATCCAATAAAAAATCTTAATAAATTGTTCATTATGATTTATCGGTGTGAATGCGTATTTTGTTACTTGAATATTTTACAACATACTTTAGCCATTGGCATCCTCTGTCGAGATATCTCACACATACTGCTTGATCAATATTTGTGTATATAAGATTGTAACATATAGTCACTCAAGTGAACCTTTTAATCATCGTAGTATTTCTTTCGACTCTTGTAGGATTTGAACCCTTAAACTTTGGCGTTCCATGCCGATGCTCTACCACTGAGCCATAATTCACGTTAGTAAGTTTTCTATATTTTCGTGTTAATTGAGTTCAACAAATGTGGACTTAGAATAATATTTGCAGCGAGATTCAAGATAACTTCTTATTAACATGTAAATCCATCTTATAGAAACGCAATGACATTCACATTAAATTTATTAACCTTCTGCCGGGAGTTGAACCCGATACCTTTAGATCCATTATCCAACGTTCTACCAAACAGCTATGACTCCTTGAATGCAAGTTATTCAGGTTAGCATATAGTTTTACTAGCCTATAAAAATTGCATTTTTTTTTTTTGCCCTCTAATATTAGTGCAAATTTAAATGTAACTCATGGCTCAACGGTTGAGCATCGGCAATGAACGCTGAAAGTTTGGGGATCGATACCCGAACGAGTTAAATTCATCACTGTGAAAACATTCTAATACATCTGTTAAATCTATATAAATAAAGATTTGATACAAAATCATTCTGCAATTAAATAAATCAGCAAACTGCCATCTCCAGGATTGGAATTTAATCAGCGATAATTCAAGGACACTCCGGAATTCTCAGTACAAAAACTGCACATCAGTGCCCATCTCAGCAATGTTGAGAGTCCAATCCTTAAAAGAAAAAATTGCTAAGGTCAGTAATGTATAGTGTGAACACAAAGAAAGTATGAAAGACAAGTTTTTAAAAATTAATTTATAACAAAATTTGTATTGACAAATCTCTACATAATGGAATATTTTGCAACTTTTAAAAGGCAAAATAACCATTTCAAAAGTTGCTGTCAACCAAGGCAGGGGGAGACACTGCCTCAATTGACTCACCGGGGAGATTACCCAGTGTTTGGCTAAGAGAAGCCGGAAGAAGAGCTGAAGATTTGGAACATTTTTACAGGAGCGATTAACCTTTAATTCGGATTTGTGGGTAGCGACATAGCCCTCCATAAGCATTTCATCGAACTATGAGGACCCCCACGTCCCCTTTCCGGCCAGAGCCCTCCAAACCTCGATATATGTTGTTTTTATATATACCGTACAGTAGGGGCATGACCCCCTACGGGCTTATTATGAGTCAAGGGGAAACGGGGCCACAGAAAAGAAGGGAGCCCAAATATGCACTTCAATTTTTTAAATATGAAATACCGTTATAAACGGTACTGTGAATAAAGTATGGAAATTCCATGTAGTGCATCCAATCATTAAACTTTATTCGATATCTCGCCCCAACCAAGGAACCTTTTCAGATCCAAGTTTATCATTAATCTATATTAAGAAAATAAAACATCGTTAGGCATAAAAATTCTTGCTCGTGTAACTTACGCGATTCATAAATTCATTATTTAGCATATTCTTCTGGCAGAGCCTTCGGAAAGGACATACAGACTGCAAATGAAAACGTACTTGACGGATAAATTAATCCCATTAGAGCTTTGCATCTTTGATAGATATGTTCCTAGAATGATCCAAATCCTTTCCTATTGAATAGAAAAGTGTTACATAGATAATACATAGTTATAAAACAGCCTCTTTTTTACTTACGAGTCAATTTTAAGAAGATGAATTTGGTTTTGAAATGTTAATGAATAGGAATCCAAACAGTCAACGTAACATGGGTAACACCTGCAACACCAACATTGAAACTCATTCTAAAACAAAAAACAGATAGCCAAATATCAAACTGAGAATGAATAAGGATAACATTGGCTGTGTTGTGCATGTGAAAGTTGTATCTTTAAAGTTAAATGTTAAGACAAGCTCTTTCATTAGTGATCTTTCATCACATGCATCATGCAATGTTTTTTTTTGTTTTTACTGTTACAGAAATAATATATATATTTACCATACTGAGAAAGCAACAACTTCCAAAATTGCTGCCTAATTCTGAGCCAATTTGAAGCAGTTAACAGATAAACCTTGACATTGGGAATTTTAAAAAAAAATTGAAAACTTTCTGTTTTCTTCTAAAAATGTTTACGCCGTTTGCTATCATTTCCACATGTTAGTCATGGTCATTGTCATTGCTGCAGCTGATATAGAAATCAAAACCTACACACTATCTATGCGGTTTCCTTGTATCGTCGATGTTGATGACAGCTCGGCTAGCAGTTGGCAAACCCTGAAGCAAGATGAAAATTGAAAGGCTGGTTTGGTTACAGAAATTGTGATGGTACCTGTATGAAGTCCCTAGGCAACTGTTCTTTGAGGTACTGCCTCACAGATACATTGACGATTTTGCAGATGGAGCACAGCTTTACAATTTGTATTGTTTCACTAATGACTTCGATGAAAGCAGGTTTTATTTTCAGTTTACATGTATACAGAGGCTGGAAATTGGGAAAAAAATCAATCAAAAATTAATTTAGAGTTTGCAAGTGTAACTTTTTTTACCTCTACTGGATAGAATTTGCAGCCACCTCGAGTTTTAGCAAGCGGATTCGGTTAATGTCTAATTTAATCGACATTAAACATCATCAGGCAGTTATACTTCATCGAAATATCCCGTCACATAAAAAGACAATTGAAAAATAATGATAACGAAAAATTGTTTAATTTATTTCTCCGAAAATTGTTTTCGACCCTTCCTTTAACTTGTCGCGCATATTCCTGGTCGTCAACAATTAGAAGCTGGGTGGAGATAACAGGTGTACTAAAGGCCTTTAGGACGTTAATGATTTCCTTAATCCAGAAAGTTCCTGGAAATAGATACATAAGCCTCAACATCTTTTGAAGAAAATTCCTTTTATACCTAGAAACTACCTGTGTGATGTTCATCGGTGCCACACCAACAAAGTGAAAAGTCTTTAGCGTCATTTGAGTGCCCGGTTCGTCAAATGCCCTGCGCACAAAGGGCTCCGACAGCCGTGTCTATTTGTTTGACAATAAACCGTGGCTAAGCTTCCATCTTGTAACCCCGTACCTTTCGGATACGTTTGACTTGGTCCTCTCTCCCTTTGTTGACAAAGGGCTCCAACCAAACGAACCATAACTGTTGCTTGTTTCCTTTATGATTGTTTAAAAAATGATCGTTAGTTTAAATTTTTTTGTATCAGTACGGCCTACAGCCTACAAAATTCAACACTTTGTTAACAAACAGGTGAATACAGCTGTATAGTTGTATGACAACTTCCACAGTTGTCATGCAACTAGGAAATCAATATCTGATTGATCACAATACCTGGCATGACAAGAAAAACTCAATAACATCAGAATTTTAAGAGATACCAATAGGAAAACACAATAAGCTATTACCTTTTAATACTTTTGACTAATCATTCTTCTTCATTGCAACTGGGAAGGCAAGTCAGCTGACCAATGGTGAAAAGAGAAATGCATTCACTGCCCTTGGTGTAACCATTGTCCAAAGGTATCTGTTTTCTTTCGACAATATATGTTTTGCTCATGTAATATAGATGAAAGATTAAAATTAAAACACAAAATACAAGGATTTACCTGCCCAAGTTATTTTGTATGACATTCTGGTGATAATATACTCAAAAATTCAGCACCAATGAAGTCTGAAAGCACTTCACATCTAAAAAAAAAAAAAAATCAAATCACACTACATGCTTTGTGCATCAAAAGGCAATTTCAGAGGAAGGAAGTATTTGAACTTACATGAAGATTTTGATTAGGTTGATACCACAGTAAATTAACTAAATCATCTGCATTCTTGACGACATTCACCAACACATTTTTTTCTGTCTAGTAAATGTTAATAAAAACTATAGGAAAAGTCTATTGCCCCTCAAAATTTTGAGGGGCAATAGGTGCGACCAAAACTATGATGTTTGAATCTGCTGGGCAACAACCATACTTAACCATTCAACTTATCCGTTTGTCAAGCAAAAATTAAAAATCGACTCCTACATAAAATGGATTGATGTTAATTAAGACTTTACATGGAGATGTATGTTGTGTCAATGCTTGGAAGTAAAATCATCCTGAATTTGTCAGTCTACAGACTAAAAAAATGGTTGACACTTTGATAAAAGTAAATCAAAATGGCAGAAGAATGCGAAATGAGGTTTCCCATGAAAAAGGTATCAAGTACTTTTAAGCAAGATCCCAATTTGCCAGCAAATGGTAAGCAATTGTCTTCTTTCTGAAAACAATACTCTTTTATCAAGATTTCAAGTTGTAACTTTAAATCTAATGCTTTTATTTTACTTACTAGCACTTTCAATGCTGTAGGATTGTAGTTGTCTTAGTAACTTTTGTCATTGTTCATTCAATTGAAGAGGCTGCAACAATCATGCATCAGGCATGGTATAATAGCATCTATTCTAGGCTATACCTTGCCAGAGTCATCTGACCTTGCATCAGGAATACAGGAGAAATAAAAGTGCTTAATATTGAACGTTTTAGCAAGTTAAGGATTTAACTGTACCTATTTTTCCATTCCGCTTATTCGCTCTCTGCAATGCCACAAAATCTCTCTGCTTTTAGATAAACATATTACCATTATATATCACAGTCAAAGCTGTAAATGTCAGGCGTCACGCGTCAGGGTCGACAGACAGGATTCCTCACCAGAGGGAGAATTGCGATGTTTTTCGATTCTCTTGAAAAAACTAAAAAAGACATGGCCTTTAAATTGTTCTTATTTTTCAACGCGTTAATTGTTATGGGACATCTAAAAGTAAGCAATGATAAGGAAAAATATGAAAAACAAATCGATAAATACGAAACTCTTCACTTAATATGTCAAATAATATCATGTTGCTTATTTTTCTTTGCAGTTACTTGATTTCTTTTATAGACAAAGGTGAGTCAGTAACACTCATCCCAGTATTGCAGCTTATGAAGCTTTTATAAGAAATAAACAAATTCATTGAGTTGATCTTAAATGTTTACGCTACAAAATATCATTTTTTCTTCTATTTTTCTAGTAGACTCTGAATGAACCTGTGCCACCATCCTCCACATGAATGAGTTCATTTGCTGCACAACCAACCAACCAACCACACACAGCAAACACCACAATAATTTGCAACCTTTGGGACAAAATAACCCAGAAGTTCTAAACCCTTAATTGACCCGGCACTACCCCATTTTTTTAAATAACTACAATATTTAGGAAAATTGTTCAAAGACATCAATTCGTTGGCAAACAAACCATGAACTTTACTGATACCTATGCCCTATTTAATTTAGAATTGCTCCCAAGTCTTCCACCATAGCGATCCGATGCTCTACCATTGAGCTACGAATGACACCTGTAACACTTCTACTTCTTCGACACATTAACATAACTGCACGAGTTAAATAGTCCCTCAGACGACAATGGAAGGATATAGGAAGGCAATGCTAGAATGGTATGGCAACCGACGCCTAATTCGGTGGTTAGATTCACAGTTATGTTCCACAGGATCTTCCAAACATCCTAGGAAGTATACCATTCAAGTGCACCAACAATGTTGAGAAACATACCAACAATGACAATACCAACTTTTGCCAAGTGAGTAAGTTGTGGGATGAACATGTTTTAAGAATGGGTAATATAAGAGACAAACATTTCTTTAAACAAATGGACTTTTTGTCGATTACATTGCGCACTGCATTTTACTTTAGTTGATTTGAGTTGCAAGGTTTATTTATATCTAATCTAACAAAAATGTTTCCCTCCCAAGTGAAAACGTTCTGTCTGAATGGCCACACAATGCTGGGTATGTATTGATATGATCGGTGGATTGGATTAAGAGTTGAGGCGTATGGTAGATGACAACAAGAATTCGCCCTCGCTCACACACACAGGGCTCACGAAAATGAGAAATAAAATGTTGCTTCAAAGAATCGGAAAAGAAGAAAAAAGAATAGGGGATGAATGACAACTATGGGGGAGAAAAACAGCATTTAAAATATTCGTTACAAAAGTTCTAATTTGCCTTGTAGAGTACGGAATTCGGCTATGAGGGCAGGTGATGTGGCGTGAGTCGTGCAAAATAGATCCGTCAAATAGACACCAACGGCCTCGACACACTGTCCTATAAGAGCTCGACGATCGGCTGTCGGCACCAGGGCTGCCAAGCCTCCAGTAGAGGAATCAACAAGCCGATTTAACATGTCGGCCAGCACTTTGAGCAAGTGATTGGGTTTGCCTTCAGCTTGCCAAACGACATCCTTTGCGCCGTACAGGCGATTGTAAACGGCAAAAAGACGCTGGAACGATACTCCAGCTGTCAGTATGATGGAAACGGCCCAGCCTAGCAATTAAGCATAAAAACATTGATCGAAATGCATTCCAAAGAACATAAAAATAATTGAAATTTACCTGGTGGGCCATTCCAGCGAACTGAATATGTTTCCAGGGTCTTAACGAGGAACTCCAAAGGGAAAAATTGCTCTGACTGGGCATAAGTTCGACCTAGCGTTTTCATTTTGCTACCCAGGGTGGCCAGTTTTGTTTCAGTGTCGGCACTACTCAGTTTCTTGACTTCAGCATTGATAATATTTTGCCAAATGCTGGTCACCAGAGCCGAGTCGTAATGATTGGCGCAGTGCAAAATAGCCAGTTTGCATTCCCACAGACCCAATGGCTCAGCGAATTGCTCGTATAGTTGAGTCACGTCAAGCAAGTCGGAATGTAAACGGCTGATGGTGTCGGCATCTCGACTGGGCAACCGAGAGACGGCTTCCAGCACTTGAGACTGGACTTTAGCCACGTCCATTTTCTCCTCCATTTCGTAGAGGAACTGGCCCTGAACGGCGTTACCGAAGGAGCTCGTCTCAGCCGCTCGCGCGCACACAATGGCCCGCGAAAGGTATTCTATTCTCATCGGAAGACTTATGGCCGTGCTGTGGGCATCAGCTAGACGGGAAAGAACTCGTGCAGCGGCGATAAACTGGCCACTTTTTTCGTAAAACTTCCATAACAGATCGTATTTTGCAACTAAATCTGTTTGCTGCTGTTGACCAACCTAGAAAAAAACCAAAAAAAAAAAACGGATTCGAACTAATTAGTTGGGCCCGATTTATACACATCAATAAATTCAATCATACCTGACCAACTGTTTGCCTCTTGAGGTAATTCTCCAAGTGGGGCGACTGAATTTCCAACAACTTGTCGTCCCACTTGTTGTCCGTCAACCAATCGAAAATGGCAACATGACATAGTTCATCATCCGATTGCAAGGCAAGAGAAAGAGTTTCATCTGCCAACCGCTGCGCTTCTAATGGGCTTAGTCCCTCCTCGTATCCCTGTGGAGTCGTTTGTACCATCGGTCCGGGTGATTTGGGCACGCTGGGCGACTGAGGATGGCACGCAGCGGCCGTGTAGAGTTTCTGCAAAACAAGGCACATTTGCTGGTAGCAATTTTTACGAGCCAAAAGCGCCTCGACAGCGGCAGGATCTTCTTGTTGGCCGCTGTAGCATTGTTGGGCACGGTGCTGAGGGTCGAGCTTCTCAGCCACGACGCAGCAGAGCTCCACCACGCCTCCGAAGTACTGACAAGCGGACAACTGTTGGCAAACGTGCGCCAAATTGATGCGAGCCGGAATCTGCTTGCACGTTTCCAGCGTTTGCTGCAGCAGACGCTCCTTGTCCATGCGGCTCATGGTGTTCGTTCGAGCCTTGAGAAGTTGCTCGTTGACTTTAGTGCATAGAGCATCCTTAAAAAGGAATGAAAATTTAGTTAACAATTTTGCTTCAGTTTCATTGGCAAGTAAACAGTTACCTCATTGCGGTAGAGAGACGGGCAGACCTGTCTCAATTTTTCACTGATGGCGTCCGTACTGGCCGCATCATCCAAGTATCGATGAATGAGAGCGTTGATCAGCCCAATGCAGGTGTCGGAACCGGAAAGGATGAGGTCGCGGAACAACGTTGTCTTGAGTGACATCCGCATTTCAGCCGACAACGATTGGCCGAGCAAATGGAGCTGGTGATCGCACAACACTTTCCAGAGAGCAAGTACTTCGACGGTATGATCCAACAATTGTTTCATGGCCAACAGAGATTTTCTCTCCTGCATTTGAGCATCCTGCAGTTTTAAATTTATATAAAAATAATAATTAAAATATTAATAATTAAACAAAAGGAATGATAACTGATCAGTTGGACATCTATGAAAACTGATCAGTTGGACATCTATGAAAAATGTCCAGTATACCTGAAGGCGGCCCTTCTCACTGGACTGGTAGCTCTGCGGACCGTTTTGATGGATATTGGCATGAACGAATCCCTTAAGAGCGTTCAGTTGGCCCAGCACAGTTAACAACTCTTCACTGTTGACGACACTGTCCAGCAACGGCTGATGGGGCTTTCCTACATCTCTGGCCAGCGGCATAAGCCAAAGTGGCCTCAGTATGCGTCCGAGATAAAGGTAAAGTCCGTTATGTCGACCAGAGAATTGATAGTCGGTCAATTCTGCGCCACCACTGCTAGTCACCACGTTATTCGAATGGGGCGAGTAAGGTTGCATTTGGGGAGTCGAAATGGCATTTGGGTTGAATCCCCCCCCTCCTCCAGAATCAGGTGAACTAAAAGTAAAATGCGACTGTTGGTGGTGGAAGTTGCTAGGTGTACTGTTCAGATGAGCGGGCGAGTTGACGACAAAAGGAGACGCGGGTGACGAAATGGGATGAGCCAGATGAGACGGAGAGACTTTCACGTCACCACCAAGTAGGAAGAAGGCGCGGGCAGCCCAGTCAGCCAGCTGCGAGTCCTGAATGCTCGACGAACATGCCAAAATCAGAGCAGTGGCACAGGCTTGGTCTTCTCGCAAAACCTGGAAAAAAGCACGAACGGCGGTGCTATCCGGCCCTGAAGCGTCAAACAGTAATTGACGGAGAATATCCACCGGCCTAAGTTGGGTGACGACGTGGCAACATTGCGTCGTTAGGAAAATGAACTTTCGAGGTCCCACAGCATGTTGCGTTACAATCAGTGGAGGCTCAGGTGCTGGAGGAGCAAAGATTGACGGATCGATTTGTCTTTTGAGGGTGGGAGTAACTTCTGCCAATGCCCACGTCTTTCCGTCCAACCCCAGCGTGTTTTGCGTCTCTGACAATTGCTGGGCAGCTGGAAAAAGTGAATTGGACAATGTCCAGACTACGTCATTCTCCGAGGCTGTTGTCGTGGCTAAAAACGTGGTTCCGTGAGAATATAGGGCCGAATGGACTTGTTGGGGACGCTGGGGAGACGCATTGGCCGCGTAACCAGGCGGCAGACGCACTTGAACCAGCTGAAGCGTCACTGGGCGGCTAGAAGGCGTGGCTTCGTTGAATGCACGCCAGGGTAAAGTGCTGAAGTACAGACGGACACCAGAGGCAGTAATAGCGACCAAATGCAAGTTTGTCGATTCACTCGACTCGATGGGCGCAATACCAACCAACGGTCGAAAACTGGAACGATCAACCGTCCTGTTGAAGAAAAATTTCCTCAGTAATTTCGCTTCTATTGGCAACATTTTATTCAATACCTGGCAATATTTGCGGCCGACTGGACGATGGTATTGGTATTGATGGCCGCCACCCGAGTCATGGCTTGTCCGTCTGTGCCTAAATCGTAGACCTGAATGGTTCCCTTTTCCGAGCGTGTGTAGAGAATGTGTCGGGTTTCATCTTGTACCATTTGTACAATCGGATCTTCTTCACTGAATGCTGCGTTGATAAATGACGGAACCAGGTAGGACAATGTACTTTTAGAATGGTTGATTTTACGACATTTGCGACTGAAGAATCCTTCCTCAGCCTAAGAATTCACAACCTAGTTAGAATTATTAGTAGAACCAGGTTTGTTTTCACTAATACCTGATAAAAGAATTCGTAAATGCAGCCATCTTTTGCTCCCATGAAGATTCGGCCGCTAGTCGTGCCAGTGATGGTTACAATATACGCTCCGTCTGTTGGCACGGCGAACAATGGTTCGGGTAAAAGGTGCATTTCTTCGTAATTAGTACTGGATCCGGAGAAACTAACGCCCAAGAGAACAATTTCTACAGTTGTGGCGAGGCACAAGAGGTATTGAATGTGTGGTTGAAAGATGCCTGGTTTCGGTTGAACCAACTCTACAGCAATAATTGGTTCACTCAGACCATCGAAATAAGACAAATCACCCCTTGTGTAATGATTAAATAAATAATTAGTTTCTGCAATAGATATTCTGTTAATAATGGCCCTTACCCATCCTCATATGTCCAAACATATATATCACTGTCAATGCTCAACCAAGCACGTTGAATGAGAGGGAAAAGCCCCATCATGCAGTAGCTTTGCATGTGCCCAAAGTGTTCTACTAATTCTGGTGGTAAGGGAATTCGATTAACCAATCCCATCTGCCTGAGGAGAGGTAGTCCATTAGGGCCAACTTCCAACATAGGATAATCAACATCTGACAGTCCACTAACTCCATGTGCTACAACATACAGGTTGAAACGATTACTTAGGATACCAAAAAGAATGTTTGTCAATAGGTTAATACCTTCACCAATCTTTATCTGATCAGAGAGCGTAGGGAACTGATTATCGTTCTTAAGTTGCCATTCAAGAATCCGACCAGCCAGATCAATGCCTTCCAACGAAGGAATCAACGTGGATTGGATGGTTGCAAGAGGCGAAATCATTGTTTTCGATACCGGTGATGTCATGATTGTCGTGGAAGACAAATTGCTGTTTACGTCATTTTTATAGAGATTGGCACAAGAATCTGTAAACAGTGTAAAGATGTTGATCAAATACTGTAGACAATAGAGATATTGAGCTCATTTACCTTGATAAATCGAAGAAAATTTGTTACTCGCGCCCGTTACAGACTGCATGACTGCGAAACGGCGAGTATGAAAAAAGATGAAGCAGGCGTTGTCGTATTAAAATAATATGAAAATAATTAATTGAAAATAGTTAAATATAATTAATTCAAGTAATGAAAAAATATTTTATATTTGTTAAGAATTTGAATTTTCCTAATAGATTTTGAAAATTTAAAATGTAAAAAAACGAACCCAGATTTGGCTGCGATTATTAAAAGCAGACGGCGGTGAGGCATTTGGCGCGAAATTGTCGACATCGGCATTCGATTTGTTAGTATCGTTTGGTTTGGCTGATGAGTGGTGAGCTGCGCTGGTTGTTCCTCGTCAAGTGTCTTTAATTTTCGTTCAGTACAACTTCCAGGAATTTATTTTGTTTTCAAATGGCGCCAATTAAGCAAAATGGAATGAGTGAATACGAAATGCAACGGGCTAAAAATATGGAAGAAAATCGTCGAATTTTGGAAAGCATTCGTCAAGAACAGGTCTTTTAATGCACTAATTTTGTAACGAATGTTTGTTACTTAAATGTCACCTCTATGATCTTCAAATAGATTTACAAATTTGAAGCTTTACAGCCAGTTAAGCAAAAAGAGAGGAAACCTGCTGAGCCAAGACCTAAAAAAAAACCTAGAGTTGAAACAATAGCAGGCGCAGAAGGTGTTGATGCTGAAACTAACACTAACGGTTTAAGGAAATCTTCAAGAATCTCTGGAAAGGTTGGTGTCTCACAATCCTTATCAAATTTTCAGCATTTTTTATCAAGTTCTATTATTTTCATAAAGACTCCTGAGTTTTCGAGAGGTGTGAAAGATGGAGATTCAGATGATAAAGATTACGAGGAAGATTACGACGATGATGACTCAGATGGAGAGGACGGTGACGGCCGAAAAAGAAAACGCGTGAGAGGACCACAACAGAAGATTGTGGTACCAAAAAATCGTGCCAACTTTTACGGTGCCGTCCCAGGAGTAGAGATTGGGAGAATTTGGGAGATGAGAATGCAATGCTCTGCCGATGGAGTCATGCGACCTCCTGTAGCTGGAATTCATGGAGGTACTTAATCTTCTAACTCAAATTTCCTTTATTAAAAGTTTTAAAGTCCTAAATAGGTCCCGAAGGAGCTTACTCGATTGCCCTTTCTGGTGGCTACGAGGATGATGTCGATCTGGGTGATTGTTTCACTTACACAGGTGAAGGTGGACGAGCACTCAATGGCACCAAAGCTAAACCTAAAAATCTACGCACTGCCCCGCAGAGCAAAGACCAAACGTTAACCAAAGGTAACTTGGCACTCAGCTTAAACATCGAAACAAGGAAACCTGTTCGCGTAATTCGAGGATACAAGTCCAATACTGAATTCACTCCCGAATATGGCTACCGTTATGATGGTAACAACGGATTTACATTTTTTTTTTTTTTTTCATGAAACAGAAATGCCATTAAATCATACCTATCTGTAGGTTTGTATTCCGTGGAGAAGTATTGGTTGTGCGTTGGCAAGTCTGGTTTTAAAGTATACAAATTTGCTCTGCGAAGATGCCCAGATCAAGCTCCTCCGCCATGGGTGACTGATAAGCAAAAGAAAGTACAAGATCCAGTGGCAAATAAAGAAGAAAACGGGTCGGCTGATAAAGAAAATCATGATAACGATCTTAAATCTAGTCCGTCTCCATCAACTTCCACTCCTTCAGAATGAATTTACTCAACAGCTTCCGATCCTTTTTCACCTGTTATGTCCATTTTACTCAAATCGACAAGCATTGATTGCAAAATTCCTGTTTTAATAAGACAAACATCATGTTGGCATTAATAAACGGAAATGTATTTTTAAAGCTAATACCATCAGCGAATGTTTTAGAAGGCAGGTCGTCATCAAGTGCCAGTACGCGGACAAGATCGACAAACTTTGTCTCCATGGCACAAGAGGCCCCTTGTGCTCGCCAATGAATAAACACGTCTCTCAGTCCAGCCATGGCACCTTGACGAACATCTTTGGAGATGTCATTAAAGCGACCCATCAGAGCTGTCAGAACAAAAAATTCGAACATTTAACTCGGTTAATTTCTTTGAAAAAAACTAAAGCCAACATACTTGTCAGTAAAGAGTCCAAATTGGCTGGTCTTCCAGCGAGTAAGCAACGTTGAATTATTCTGATGGCTGCGAGTCGAGTATTGACGGCTTCGTCTTCCACCAAATCCGCAAAGGAGTTGGCTATAGCGTCGACGTTTGATGGAATGATTTCCAGTTTGCGGTGTTGGACAGCTGCATACGCGCATAATGCGGCAGAGGACCGTAAAACTGAAGCAGAACGACCGGGTTTCCATTTGACATTGGCCAGTAACATGGCTTGGAGCTGTGCTGGATCGGTGCACTGAATATGACTCATAGAACCGGTCAACATGTTAAAGCTCTTGAGTTTGATTTCGGGACATTGTGTAGCCGCGATAGTTTGGCAGAGTAAATCAAAAACGAAATTGTCAATCATTTTCATATCTCTGGCCACGAATTGCAAAATCTTCCACGGCGGGGACGTTATCGTCCACTGCGCTGGATCGGATTCCGACGTCAGCAGCGAAGGTAAACGCTGCTGGATCATTGTGTCAATATTCGATAAACCAAGGCGGGAAGCCATTGGCTGCAGCAAACTCAATTTCCTTGAAAGAAAATCTGATTGGTCGGAGCCTTCAAGGGACAAGGTGACGAACAGTAGTTGATTCATCAAATCAACCGGGATTCCCATGTCTTTTTCAACCAATGTTTCCAGGCATTCGAGTAAGGAAATTTCCTAATTTTGGAGATTTTGTCTTAAAGAAATGGTGGTTATTACTAAGATGTTTGTTTCTTACCTTTAAAGAGCTAAATCTGACGGCCAATTGAACGCAAAGCTCTAAAGTACGCGCAGGATAATGGGACTGTACTGCATTGAGGAAACCATGAACAATATGACTGTAAATAGTTAAGCCCGATGCGTTAGTGGCTTCAGGATCTTCCTGTTTTTGGTCGGAAAGCCACGTAAGAGCTTCCAATGCGCAAGTTTCACCAATGAGACGAGCTGCTTTGCATGCCTAAAGTTACACAAGATACGGTACAAGAGTTAATGTTGTCAATCTAAAGCCGTTTTACAAATCACGTGTTACCCAATTGTGAACAGGCGCTTGGTCATCGCCCGACTGAAATATTAGGATTTCCATAACCGTAGATAGTTCTAATTTCCTGTCTGGTATTTCACGTACGAATTGGTAAATGAGTTGAGCTGACTGAATTCTGAGATCGTTATTCCAATTTTCGGTGTCTGCAAGTAATTTAGGAACCAGTTTGCTGAAAGATTTCGCAAATCGACGATGAAATCCTGTGAAGAAACGAAAAATTCAGTTTAGTATTAACATTTCGTGAAACAAAGTTATAGTTGGGTCTGATGAAAGATTAACCTGGTTCATCTGTTAGCACCTTCCAGATCCTTTCAGCTTCGTCGCTGACTTCGTTAAATTCGTTGCATCTCCCCAGCAGAATTAAAGGAAACAACAGGTGGAAATTTTGATCGTCTGGTTCAATTTTAAGTGAAACTTTGCCAATAGTGAGAACCATAGCAAGTTTGACCATCGGGCTGCTCTCAGACCAGAATATTTCAAGTTGAGGTGCAATATTTGGAATAGTCAGGGGTGAATAAATCATCACAGGCTCAAGAGCTTTGACACACTTTACTCGTACTTTCATCGGCTGACTTTTGACATGTTGCATCAGAGGTTCAACAAAAAAATCAGCTTGCAATCTAAAATACTCATTTCTTTCAGACAAGGCTGTGATGATTTCACAGGCTTCTTTGACAACTTCTCCATAGCGATCCCTGACTGCCAGTTTTACCAACTGTGTCAACTTATCCAAGTTTTCAAGGTAGACTGGTTGCACATTTTGGTTGAGTATGGCTGCGTGATTGACTCTGGCCAATGTCAAGCGAACTTCTTCAGAGGGCTCTGCCTCAAAACGATCAACTGAAAAGTTTACTATGGCCTGAAATTGTGCTGTACTAATGCTACCATGGGTAGTGAGCGCAAGTAAAATTATGGAGGCAGATTCTCTCAAATTTTCAACTTTATCACTGAACACAATTTTAATAAGTGGATCAAACAGATCAGACAGCAAATGTTCGTCTAGTTGTCGTTTTTCTGCTCGTTTCTTGAGATCAAGCAAAGCTGCTCGTCTTGTCGATTTGTCTTCACTCTCAAGCTGTTTGTAGACTACATCCTTTTCAATTTCCATCTTCTTCAGGCTAGGAATTTACGCTTGATGATTAGATCAACGACAAGATTTGGATCGTCTTAAACATTGCCAAGATCCAAGAGTTTTCGCACGTGCTTCTCAGTTGGACTGACTTTCAGACGAAAATAACAACATCGCCGTCGCTTAGCAACCCTGCTATTCCCAACCTTTCTCTTCTAAATGGCCGTCAATTAATCGTATTTTATAACGTAAAACAGCGAATTCGATTGAATGTTTAGAACTGGATGTTCACGACTATCTGTTGTCTGAAACAAATTACTATAGGAATATCTGTTTATTCTGACTCAATATCAACATCAAAGAAACAAATGACATTTTAATGCCGCCATTGTGAAATAAAAATTATCATTGCATACCAGCAATTTGCCACTGACGAACATAATAATCAGATGACTGATTTATTGTGTTCTTTTTTTTTTTGTGGACAGTGATTGTTGAACGAGAAACGTTTAGTTGGGTCAGGAAGCAACGCTCTCCACGAATTCTTCTTCCGTTAAATCGCCTTTACTGATGACGACTTTGTCGTTAACAGTCTGTTTGAAACCCTGGCCTGAGATGAAAAACAAACGACAAAAATGGCATTTAGAAACAGAATTGCACAAATATTCCCTGTCAAAGTCAAGACAAATAGCTCAAATGGTTCCTGTGATCTTCCAAAAATCGTAATGGAAGCCAGAAAGAGACAAACAATCCAGAAGCGGGGATGTAAGAGACGTTATTCAAATTCAAATCAAACAGACTGGTAACTCTAAGCGGACAGTACATAAAGTTGATAATGATTATCAGTAGATGATATGGCGATCTGGCAATCGGATGAATTCTGAACATTTATCATCGCGAGGGTTGTGTCGACATTTCATAGTCATTTCAAGTATTGAATCAAGAACATCCATGAAAACGGGTTTTCCATCAAATCCATTTGCCGAGAAGGCAAAAGGTAAGTTTAAGCATTCAATTTTTTTTTTTTTCGATTAACAAGAGCTATAAAAGAAAAAAAAATGAGTTGTCTGACTCATTCACTGCACATTGTGTGGATAACAAAAATAGGCGGCCTATTCTTATGGGTATGACTGCGTGAGGGAAAACTAACCGTTGACGTCCAGTGTTGGTGGCTGGCAACCCCCTTAGCACAAGATTATCGACTTTGATAACACGTGCGCAATGAAAAGCTGTTTGTGATGTCATGCGAATGGCATTTTATGACGTCGTTGAATATCGGGTAGTATCATTTCGTGGTAATTAACTCGCTACGTTTTCTTCTTTTCCGACACAGATTTTTAGTTGATCTTACTGCTGTCGCCTGCAAGGTTGTTACTGGAACACAAACCCAAGAGTTCGAAGAGCAAAAGCAAACCAAAGAATTCGAAATTATCGACCATTATAACTCGAAACTGAGAGAACCTGCTCAATTCACGGCACGACTGGATCAAGAACCTTACAAGTAAATGGATGCTGATCCCATCAGACAGACTGACGATGACGACATTTTCGATTTTGCAATGGCCCTCGTGCAGAATAGAACCATCGAGGAATGCTACGATCTCCTGGATAGAATCACAAGTGAATCTATCAACGCAAGAGACTCTCAGGGTTACACTCGGCTCGAATGGGCCACAGCGTTTTCCAGACGTGATTTTCGCAGCTATTTGATCACGAAAGGAGCCACGCCAACGGGCAATCAATTCCATCGCAACGTACTATTCATCGCGCTCCAGTACGTCAATCAAAACTGGAACGAAACACTGGACGGCTTTTCTCCCGAAACGATTGATTTTAGCGGAGCCAATGCGATGAACGACACGGCCTTGCATTTGGCCTTGTACGGAGCCAAATGGGGTTTTGTAACTGCCATTCTCGATCAACCTGAAAATGACGAGGTCAACACGGTCAATTCTTCGGAGGAAACGCCGCTGCATTTAGCCGCGAAATCCAAATGCGGAATAAGGACATTCGATGAAATAGTACGACGAACGACGAGGGATAAGATCAATGCATTCGACGCATACGGTTACACTGCACTCCACTGGGCAGCAGCTAGCGAACGATCGGCGAAGAAGATTCAATCGCTGTTGGATAAAGGAGCCGATGTCAACGCTCAAGACAAAGGCGACGGAAATACAGCTCTCCATTTGGTGTTAATGAAGAAATCGATAACTGGCGCTGAGCAATTGCTGAAATGCGACAACTTGGACGTGAATGTGAAGGCAACACGCAGGTGGACGGCACTACATCAGGCTGCCGCATGGAGCAATGTTCCAGCTGACTTGTTTAAGAAAATCCTTCAGAAATCTTGCGACGTCAACGCAAAGACAATTTTGGGAAGAACTGCTCTCCACTTGGCACTGCGCAAAAGATCGGCCACTGCCACCGATGAGCTTTTGAGCTGTGGGTACAATCAGAAGGGTCCAGTCGTGAACGTGGACGTTGGCGATGGCCACGGGAAAACGGCTCTGCACTACGCTGCCCAGTGGCCCGACATCCCGCCGCCTCTTTTCAACGCGATTCTAGATAACACAATCGATTTAAACGCCAAAGAGAAAACAAGGGGATTGACGGCTCTTCATTTGGCCATCGACGCTCAATCGGAAACTGCCATTACTCAACTGCTCAAACATGAAAAAGTGGACGTCAACGTCGAGGATAACCAAAAGCGAACAGCGACTCATTTGATGGATTCGTGGCCGGACATGCCACCCGATTTACATTTACTTATGAACATTCGGCTTCAAAAATTGAACGATACTCCCGATCACGAACACTCCATCGGCCAAGACGTGTCTGTTGGTGGGTTTAAATGATTCGCTTTCTTTGCTGCAGTGTGTGTACTGCGATTATGTTTTCTAACGATGGAAAAATGCAAGCTATACGTCTATGTTGTCCAGAGTCATTCAAAATGTGCCACTTAAACAGGATTGTTGCTTAACAAAGAATAAATTGCTTTATCGCAGACACTGACGGCAAATTGCGCAAACAAGACGCGAATAAAGAAGAGGAAGACGATGACGTGGCAAGACAAGAACCTAACGAAAGGAATGAATTGGCAAAATCCGTCAACCAAACGGAATCCCCGAGCAAAACAGTATAACATTTTATACACGTCTCGCAATCACGTGAATGAGTGTCGATTTGTTATGTTCAACTTTGTTCAGATTGCCGTGGAAGAAAACGAATTTCGTCAACTATGCGCTCTCGACCAACTCAACGAACGAAAATCTGAAGCTGGTCCAGAACGTTCACTTAGCCAACTCGTTTCCTTCAGTACATTGGGTTTGATTCCCCTATTCTTAATACCGCTTGCTGCAATCATTTTCGCTACAATGAAATAATAAAAGAGTGTCCAAAATTGCCGAGTCGTGTTAAATACGGATGGATGCAAGTTCAAATTGCAGTAGGGTTTTATCGTTCAACAAACGCATCAATGGAGAACGGGACTCGTAAAAAGAGGATTGAGATTGCCCTAGAGATGCCAAAAGACGTCAGCACGTTACCTACGTTTACACCTGTAGCCTGAATTGCGGATTTTCATTCCTGCGCTTTAAACAATTGAGTTTAATAACGGAAACCTGTTCCCCGAAACGCATCGTGAGGACCCTAAATTAACGATTTTGAGCTGAAAAATTGCGTACCTTGTTTCCTATTGGGTATGTCTTTGTATTGGGTATACCTTTCAACTCCAAAAATAGGTTCGGCACGCTTCATCCCGGGCAGTAAATGCTTGTTACCACATGATGAATGAAACACCATTGAATAGTAACAGCCATTGACGCATTCACTATCACAGAGTTTCAGGATTTATTGGCAAAATTCACCTTTGAAAAATGAATATGAAACCACAGTTTAAAATTTGCATCAAGAATTGATACCTTTGTTGTCGTTAAGTATACAAGTAGTCCAAACATTGCCCATTAAGGGTTAATGACCCAAACACTGCTCAGGAAATGAGCACGAAATTCCAGTGCCAAAACAGCCATTTGTGACTCAGTTCTTTCCATCTGTAATTTAAAAAAAATGAATTTTGAAAACTTGACTTTCTTCAATCCAAACTGATCAATGAATAGGGAAATAATAAAAACGAAAGCTAATTAATCACTAGTGATTTTACAACCAAACAAGTACGACTTTATTTAATATCTTTATACCTCGTGTAATGCGACGTTACTCTCCACCTTGTCGATGCGTAATGGAAAAGTCAGCTCACCTCCACCACAAAACAATCCACTCCTTCTTTCTACAAATGTTAAGATACAACATTCATTTGCGACATTGAAATGCTACTAAAAAAAGAGAAACATTTAGTAAATGTCAACTAAAACGAATTGACAACTGGTTCGGGACAACAGCTGCCCCAATTATTCACAAGAGGGACAACTGAATGTGAAATTCGAGCGTGTCACCCTTATGGCAACCGGTTTTACCAACATTTATTTTTTCTTTTTCAAAAAAAAAAAAAAAAATCTCTACTCTTTCGCCATCTAGCGGTCGATCTTGAACTCGGTTTCCCAAGTGATTTATTCCCTTTATTATTTCCCAAGTGATTTATTCCCTTTATTATGTGCAAAAATACACCTATTCAATCAACAATTCTTTTGAGATTCTCCTTTGCTGGTGCTTTTGAAATAGATACAGTCAATCACGTCATGTTAATGGAACAACTCCGTTTAATTTAATAAAGGCGAGCATGGAATTCCTTTTCCGTGATTGTTTAGCTTTTAAGCGTTTTAAGAATTGACTGTCGACAAAATGCTTCATTGTATTTTAAGTATCATCGCAAATCTTGGGAGGTAGGCCACACCCTGGACAGAATATCTGCGTGCCTATCATATGTACAGTAATCATCATTCACTGAACGCTTGTGCGTTTTACCATAAGCGCCCGTAAAAGCGCACGTCCGACCCGCATATTCTGGTCAAACGTATAAGCTATTTCTTATACATTTATATCGCTTAATAGCTAAAAATATTTTCTATTTATTGGTGAGATTGAAAATTTTCGATTGCTGGTTTTCCCATCAAAGTAAAACCCAGCTATCTTTGAACATGGTGTTTCTTAAATGTTAGCTTATGGAGAAAGGGTGTTTTATTTCTTTAATGTACACAAACAGCTGAACCATTTGCATGCCGTTTGTTGGCATGATGCGTTCATTCCTCTTTAGATGCTAGAAATCGGTACTAACTTATGAAATGAATTCCGAATTAATTTTTGTCGACATAATTTTAAGCGAATGGCGGTGTCCCCCTCGGCATACCCCAGTACCACCCTCTACTTGTACCACAAGCGCGGAACAAAGATTCAGCGGGTGGTACGGGAGTAGCCAGAGACACCGCCATCCAAAATACAGTGTCGACAAAATTAATTCAGATCATAAGTTAGAACCAGGGGATTTCTAGCATCTACAGAAGAATGAAATCGTATCAACCAACAAACGGCAGCAAAGGTCAAGCCGTTGTGTACAATTAAATAAATAAAAACCCTTTCTCCAAAGCAACATGTAAGAAAACCATGTTCAAAGATAGCGGGTTTTACTGACGGAAAAACCAGCAATCAGAAAATTTTTCAATCTCACCGCTAAATAGAAAATTCTAGCTATAAGCGATATAAAGTATAGAAAACTAATGTTAACTAGAATAAGCGGGTGGATCATGCCATTAACAGGGCGCATGGTAAAAGCAAAAGCGTCAAAGAATGATATACTATACATCTATCGTGGAACGTAAATTAAATGAGTCCCAAGTCACGTTGCAATAGAGCGGGAGGAACCAAAGTTTTAAAACCTGTGAATGAATTTTAAAAACCGGTTTTAACGAGTCAATCACGCATCGCATCTTCGAACATGATTTTTGTTCAAATGCGTTAAAAGTTCTATTGCGCTGTCTGGGTTGATTCATAATTGGCAATTACTTCATAGTAAAGTAATATGGTCCTGCCGAATTAACGAAGTTACGTATATTACACATTTTCTCTTAGTACTCGTTGGAATCAGGCGCACTAGGTAAAGTTTCACAGAGTACATCACAGTTTGTCATTAATACTCTTTGGTACCTCTAAAATTCCGTTTGCAACACACGCCACGGTACTGTAAACGGTTTACCAGTCCGAGACGGTGGGCCAGCGCCAGCTGCTATTCGGCCGGTCTATTAACCGCAAATCGCCCAATGACAGAAACAACGAAAATAAAATAGCTACTAAATCTCCTACAGTCCTACTTCTTGCATTAAAGTTTACTGCAAACATATACCCAAGAGTAATGGGGTTAGGGTAACCCAACCTGTTGGCCTCAACTACAAAAGTAGCACAATGCATAGTAAAAATACAAATTATGTACAAGGTTGGATATATTTCAATGGATGACATCAATGACCAAATTTATATTTGAAGGCAAGTGGAAAACATGGCAGGCTCCAGGCAATGATGCTGACTTGGTATTGGAAAGATTCCGATTCATTCTACAAACGAATGATTTCTGTGTCACATTTGTTATTTCCCATCTGTATTTCTCTTGTGTAGAAGAATGCAAAGTTACATTAAAGAAAGGGGGAAATGTTACAGGGAGAGTTTGAAGCATGTTAGACAACATTGTCTCCAACAGACTTTAATATAAAGTAAACGATCCCGATCAGATTTTTGTGGCAAACGTCTCTGTGGATACTGCAGTCGAAGTCCTCGCGTTCCTGAGGCTCGAAAGTGAAAGCGTCGCCCGCAGTACTGCGATGTCGGTCAAGTTGAATCAACATGGTGAAACCTAATGAAAAGGAAAGAACGGTAATAAGAAGATTGTTAACGGTTGTTTTACTTTTAAAATGGAGTCTGCTTTTGTTATGTTTAGCATTGCATTTACGAGAGATAGAAACAGTTGTTACGAAAACCGGTTGTTGGAAGGAACGAGAGCAATTCTTCAACCGTTCCAGATGTTTTGTCTTGAAGTGTCATCCCTAACGAACGCGAAGAAGAACTTCAAGGGGTTTTCTAAGTATAAAAAGGTAAATCATTCTTAAATGAGCCCACCGCAAGTCTAATGAGAAATGTTGTGTGTTGTTATTCTTCTCACGTTATTCTTCTCACTGAATAACCAAGTCCTGAATAAAACACGAGACTGCTATTAGTATTAACTATAATGAAAGCACACTGCGTAACACTTACCAACGTAGCATATGATTCTATCCCATAGATGTTCTGTCCCGTCTGGACATGGAACTACTGACAGAGAATGTTTAAGTACAGCTCACGTTATTCTTCCACTGAATAACCAAGTCCTGAATAAAACACGAGACTGCTATTAGTATTAACTATAATGAAAGCACATTGCGTAACACTTACCAACGTAGCATATGATTCTATCCCATAGATGTTCTGTCCCGTCTGGACATGGAACTACTGACAGAGAATGTTTAAGTACAGCACTGATGGAATTCACTTTCATACCCTTATCAGATGGTGAATTCAATGTCTGAAGGTAAAAATAAGGTGTAAGGCTAACACATAATAATTAATAATGATGAGTAAGAGGTGTTGTACCTGACGCTTCGGCCGACGAAATCACTTAAGATTATGTTGTGCTCGAAATCAGCAGGCTGTTTGAGGGACTAGCAACGCGAGGACTTCGACTGCAACTGCAATAGTGCAATGTCCACAAAGGAATAAATCACTGGAACCGAGTTCAAGATCGACCGCTAGATGACGAAAATAGAGATTTTTTTTTTTTGGAAAAAAAAATAAATGTTGGTAAAACCGGTTGCCATACACCCTGAAAAATCATAAACCATGAAACTGACTTTGAATGTTTACCTTATTTCATCTGAAATGTCAATATGCCGAGCTAGAAGGACTACGACATATCCGGATACGAACCTACTGAGATAAATAGAAAACGGCCATAAAAAAACAAAAACAAAAAAAAACAAAAACACATCGAGTCACCAACAAAAATAAACTATCTATACCAACCGGTAAGTACGATAATCGCACATGCTGATAACCATGAAAACTCGATTCGACTGCGTAACTAAAACGTTTAACCCTAATGGGGAAGAAAAGCTTTGATTTTAAAGCAATGCAATTCACGATGGGCTTTTCTTTTGCTACGAGTTGAGAATTAAGAGTTCAAAATAAACATAATAATTGCCAAAACATGTAACAACAGTCAAACATTTCGTACAGCATTTGTGACGTATTAAAGACACCTGTTGAGAAATCGGTCTTGGTTTTGCGCTTTGTTATCACTTGTACCGATAAATGAGTGTACTTGATCTAGCTCAGATATCACTCGTTGCACAAGTTCCTAAATGTTCGTTGTAGCAGCAGCCATTTTCGACGTCCATCCGCAAACACCTGCCGACGAGAGGAAACAATTCATTAGTGGCACACTTATTTTGTCATAAACACAATCGACATGGCTACCGACCCATCGAGATCGTATGATGGTTCAGCTCCACTAGGACAAGGCGGCTACGGCTCGGTTTTTCTTGGTGAATTCGAGGGCCGTAAAGCGGCTGTAAAAAGAGTCGAAGTGTTTCGTATTGGTAACGACAACGAGGAAAAAGCTCTGAAACAATTAGATCATCCGAATATCGTGAAACTCTTTTACTCTGAAAAAGACAACAATTTCAAGTGAGATTCTTTAATTATGGTTTAGGTTTTAATAACAAGATTTGCTTTTTTTTCTGCAACCGCATTAAAGGTACTTTTATTTGGAACTCTGTGATGCTTCGTTAGACCAAGTGTTTCTACGTCCAGACAACCCTAAAAAATACAAAGGGCCTCCATTGCCACGTTATACTGACGTTTTTCGTCAATTAGCTTTAGGACTGGAACACATCCATTCAAAGAATTTAATTCATCGAGATATTAAACCGGAAAATGTTCTCATTTCCGTCCGTTCTAATGACCAAGTCAATGATATAACAATCAAATGGGCCGATTTTGGACTATCGAAATCCGTAAACGAACGTGGGACGTGCACCCTGAGTGGAGTAAAAGGAACCAAAAATTGGTTCGCCCCTGAGCTGCTAAAATTGCTCCTAGATGGACGAAAAACAATCGAGGCTCGAGGTTCAGTCAAGAGCGATGTGTTTTCTCTGGGTCTTGTCTTCGGTTACCTTTTGCTGGACGGGAAACATCTCTACGGTTCCAATGAATTTCAGATAAAGAAAAACATCATAAAAAAACAAATGCCGATGGACGTGCTAGGTAATTCCCAATTTACTAAAATGGTGGTCTTGTTTTTCTTTTAACGAGGAGTTTATTGTTTCATTGGAAAAAAAAAATTGGAAAAGAAAAACTGAAAGAGTGTTGCGGCGATGAAATACTTGGACTTATGTTAAAAGACGACCCTAATGAAAGAATAACATCGACGAACATCGTCCTTGGGCTAAAACTAATGGAAGATAAGGTATACTTAATTTTAGGAACGTCCAACTCCTTTGATTATTGACAATTTGTTCTATGCAGTTGTCTTCAAAAGTAAGAGAATTAATCCAAAAATCTTCGCCTGACCTAATAGAGAGAATCAAACACTTCAGTCGCCTTGGATTCGATGTCAATGCAAAGGACGAATATGGAAGGAATGCGCTCCATCATTTGTGTGAATACAATTCAAACTCGAATTTAATCGACGCAATTCGACTCTTAATCCAACTGGAAATTGACGTAAATGCAAAGGACTTCAGGGGATGGAATGCGCTCCATTATTTGTGTTGGAAAAATTCAAACTCGAATTTAATCGACGCAATTCAACTCTTAATCCGCAAGGGAATTGATTTCAATGCAAAGAGCGACGATGGACAGAATGCGCTCCATTATTTGTGTGGAAACAATTCAAACTCGAATTTAATCGACGGAATTCGACTCTTAATCCAACTGGGAATTGATGTCAATGCAAAGGACAAATATGGAAGGAATGCGCTCCATCATTTGTGTCGATACAATTCAAACTCGAATTTACTCGACGCAATTCGACTCTTAATCCACCTGGGAATTGATGTCAATGCAAAGGACAACGGTGGATGGAATGCGCTCCATTTATTGTGTCGATTCAATTCAAACTCGAATTTAATCGATGCAATTCAACTCTTAATCCGCGAGGGAATTTATGTCAATGCAAAGGACAAAGGTGGATGGAATGCGCTCCATCATTTGTGTGGATTCCATTCAAACCCGAATTTAATCGACGCAATTCGACTCTTCATCCAACTGGGAATTCCTGTCGTATCCGACGGCAACGATGCGCGCTCTATTTTATGCTGGCATTATGAAATAAAAAACAAGGACGAAATCCTAAAACTACTGGACGAAGCAGCTCTCGGTTCTGGGCAATGCAATGCGCTTAGCCGACGGTGAAATAAAAATAAGGCGATTGTCTCATACTCGAAATCTTTAACCACTAAAATAGTCAAATTTCTCGCTTTCTCGGCTGTTACACACCGACTGATTGACTTTTCCTTTCAAAAATACAAAAATGTGACTGAATCGCCCTGTTGTGAATTCATTATCCCTTTAGCCAAGTTGAATGCAAATCATTCGACCATTTTTAAATTCCTCGAGTGGTGGTGCTGGTAAAATAGAAGAGTTAAAGTGAAGTGAAATCGAGTTGAAAGCACCAAACGTTGCCTTGTTGCAAACCGCATGTGCGTAAAATATAAAATGATAGAATTAACGAACATATCCAGATGAGAAATACAAAGATTCTGTTTTTCGATTTATGCAGTTTTCTTCGTTCACTAAGGGGCAAATAAAAACAACTTTTTCATATGGAGAACCACAAGAAAAATAAAAGAAACAAACAAACAAAATTTAAAATTTTGCAAGGTCATTCAACACTTATCGTTGGTTTAAAACTCAATGCTAATTTACAGACTGATTTTTTTCCACAACACGACAGTGAAACAAAACAAAAATAAAAATTGCCTCAAGTGAAGTGACCGCGGTACGTGACTCACAAAACAACCCTGCCATTTAGTAATTCAAGTTTTAAAATGATTGTTTTATTTTTGATTATATGGGGGTATATAATTACATCCTGCCCTGTAAGGAAATGGAGGTTTAAGGGAGGGAGGCTGCTGCAATCGACATTTTAGAAGTCAATCCGGATCTGGACGAGACTCGAACGTTGCGCAGTGGGAAACGGCATTGCCTAAGGCCTTGCCTGTTGAAGGAGGTTATAAAGGGGTAAGAACTAGAAAGGGTGAGTGTGTGTGTCGAGAATAATTGAATGTTGAGTGTCGATTCTAAGTGTGTCTACTGTGATGCTCTATATGCTGTGTAGTGTACAATAACTGTTTTTTTACACAAACCTCAGTGGTGTTAATACTTACATACTTCCCTTACAGGGCCCGTGGGTGAAACAAAAGGTGAGCGTCGAGTGAGCGTTCACCCACGGTGGTTAGACCTTCGGGATTGATTTGTGTTTTGCAAACGAACAATCCCTTAGTGCTAATATCGTTATGGTGTATAATACGTCGATTTGTGTTCCTATGTCGGCAGTGTTCTTTCTTGGTCCGTGTGTTATATCTACCGCCAATTCAGTACATTATTTTACACTGCCCATGTCTGGCCATTTGTTTTTAGCCAAATTTTGGGCTTCTGAATAATTGATTTTCTGATTTATTAAAAAGCAGACATCTATCGAGAAAATGACAATTTCACTGCCGTGACCTTCAAAAGTTTAGACAAGTCAAATTTTTATTTAAATATTTATATTTAATTATTATTTTTTTATGTTTATTATTTTATATAAATTACTATTATAAATATAAAAATAATTTTTTTTTTTAAATTTTTATTACGTTTTTAGAAGAGCAAAAAATCAATGAAATGAAGAAAATCGTTAGGGAAAAGGGAAGGGTAAGAAAGAAAATCCAAAATGGCTGACCGTTGCTAGCCACTCCACTTGAATCGTCAGCAGTTTTAACGGAGGTTAGGATTGATAAGTTCATTTTTTCTCGTGCTTCCCTTCGATTGTTTGTTCACGTTCTGATTTAATTTCACATTCCATGTGATGCAGTTTCAGAATGACTGAAGACTCGCGAACAGCGCCTTCCAGCCCAAATGAAGTGACCTGCCGTCCAATTTTTCCACAAAGATATTGAAGAGATGTTGCTTCCTCTTTAAACGGAGATAAGAGTTCAGAATTCGATGGATGTTTGTTGGGGCTGTGGAGAGCTTAATTGACTTAACCAACAAGAACACAGATTTCCTGTAAAAACAAGTTAATCGAGATATAAAAGGCATCTAGAAAAATGGAAAATGTCATCATCAAATTTTTTCCTTATTGCATCGAGTGCTATTCAACTTTTCAACTAACAAAATGAATGCAAACAAACCACGAAAAAAAAAGTTGTTTCAACAGGCACACAAATCTAATTGTTCTTGTTTTATCATTTGCATTAGAGTCAGAATTCCAAGGCAGTTCCGGTGGCTTAAAATGTTCAACTGGAAGCGAACGTGTCTCGTCCGGAGTCATTGGAACTCAAAAATATGTAACTATCGTTTAAATTCTTCATGTTGTTCGTGTTGTTTTGAAGGTCTTGCGTAGAAAATTATCTTGGTTGTTGTTCTTTTTCTGTGCAGAATAAATCCAGGAAGAGACTGCTAATGCGATTCGACTGCATGATGAATCACAGCAGCAAGATGTGCGTCTAAATTCCCCTGAAAAACGTGCGACTAGCCATATCCTTTTTGGAACAAGTTTGATTCCTGAACTTGTTCTGTGTCTTTCTCGACGAACTGAATAGAACTCTGTTTTCCTACTTCAACACCTTTTGGAAGTTTCGTTGTGAGTACGTTGAACGGGCAGGTCAGTAATTTTTGCACCAAATTGGTCATTTTGGTTATTGACTCTTGTTTTGATTTTAGATGAACAACCTTCACCAAAGTCTGGTGCTCGTTGAAAGACTGGCAGACACGCTTGGGACGAAGACTTTAGCGATAATCATCGAAGATGTTCTGGAAAGAGACTCGTGAAAGACTTTCGGAGATGTGGAAAGATTAATCTGAAGAAAAACTGGCGACAAGTTTGGTGGAGCTTTCACCGAGATTTGCTCAATACAAAGAAATATTCGTGAATATTTTGACCAACCAACTCCACACAATAAATAGCTTTAGACCGGGATTGCACAACCAACTTTCATCGATTCTTCTTCTAATTGAAATGGTAACACGAAAATTAAACACTATTGTTAACTTAATCTTCATTTTTTCATTTTAATTTGTTCTGCATATTGTTTCCATCGTTTTTAAATTCGCAGAATATTACGAAATTCGTCATATAGCAGTTGACGACGATTGGGTTTCATTTGGCGTTCGAAATACTTTACGCCTGCCATTATCTGAATCACGTGAAAGGGAATTTTAATTAGAAAGAAATACAAAGGCAAGTTAATTAAAATAAAGCTAGGCAATTTAGAAGTCTGAGCAAGTGGGTAAAACGTAATTGTATTATTTGTTTGTTTTTTTCTTAATTCTATTTAGACAAAACCAGAAGAGAAATTTTCTTCGTTATTAGCGGCAGATTGATTGGGCTGGATTGCTCAGCTAGAATCGTCTTTGGCTGATTAAATTCATGGTTTGAGCCACTAAATAGGAGAGCTCCCATCCCATGGAATTCTCTGTTGTGATGCTATCCAGTCACATTTTAACCTTCGCATTAGGGCCCGTGGCGTTATTCAACGATGCTATGCCCACTTCGGTTCCCTGATGATAACCGCCTTCGCAGTTGCAGACCAATATGTTGCAACATCCAACCCCGGAGTACGGAGTTCAGCTGTTCCATCCAGACAACAGCAATCGGTTTGCTTGTAGCAACAATCGGCATCCACCAGTCCACACGTCATCGCAAGAATAGCGAAAACAACAGAGATGCCGCACGTAACTGTTGTCTTTGACAAGTTTCAATCTGTGAGATCATAAGTTGAACAATCAATCAACATTTAACAAAATAATTTAATTTCCAACTATTGGTTTCTAAAATTCTGATCTGAATTTAATGCCACTTGTTTTACGTACGTTATAAGTCTATTAGCTGAACATCTACCTTAATAATTATTGTATTGAAGCCTTTTTGTGAGAGCATTCTAGGTCACTTCATGAACAGGGAAGTCAAATGAACCTTTTTACATTGCGACTCTTTGTAACTGTGAATCCAAGGATCGTAGTGGATGCGGTAAACTTGTATTGCTTTCCCGAAGGTTGCCGATGATTCCGTTCATCCATCATCTATTCATCTTAAACAAATGGAAAATTAAGGTATTGTCCTTTAATTTGTTGTTGTTGGATACAGTTTAATGCCATTGTTTCTTGCTTTACAGGTGCTGCAAGGACAAAATTTGATTGAATGATGAAGCAGGCAGAAGCCCAGATCTTTCTTTCTATGCTTCCAAACGGGCAGCGAATTTCTCGTTCTTGCATCGTCAATCGAACGCGGGACACGGTACACCTTGGTTCGTTTTCCAATGCCAAGATTAGTTTTTTGTTTTCATCCTACATTTTCTTCGGCTATTCTTCGTGATTTTTCGATTAGCGAGTAGCCCGTCTAAATGATCGTCTATTAGCTTGCGTTCGCTGTGGCCTGGAGCCGTTTTTGTCTATCCGACGATTTATTTGTTTCTTCCCTGTTTTATTAAATCGTGGCAAATTACTGTAAGAAATGGACAAGCTGAAGAAATTTCCACGCTTGTTGTAGAAATGGGCATCCCATCAACAGCCTCTGTATCTTTCAGCTGGAACCAATGAGCAAGTCGAGCTTCTTGTAGCGCCTTTCTCGCCTCCTGCTGAGCCTTCATCTTCTTTGCCCCTCTGGAATTTAATACTCAGCTGTTCCGCCGAAACGATGGACGCCTGGAAACGATGGCAATGGAGTTGTTCTTCAGGGACGTTACAAGGACATGCACGTATTCATTACGAATGGAAGGTTCAATCATTTCAAACTGTTTCAATTCCTCCTCTTATTCTTCAGGGTCCCACACAATCTCTTGTGACTGGACAAGGAGTCCTTCATCAGCAGATTTGATGTCAATCCTATTATACGGAATCAATGGGAAATCGTTCAGTGAAGCTTTGGGACGACAGTTAGGAAGGAGGTAACAGGCCAAATCCGGAAGAGGATCAGCAGGGCTCTCCTTTTTAAACGGCTTTCCGTGATTTCTGACCGGAATTCGCGAATGGGATCCAAATTTGTATGCAATTGCGTTTGTGACGGTCGCCACAGGTGATGACGCAGACTGGATCTTGACCGGCTTGAACATAACGGGGTGACTGGGCACTCGAGTTTTCACATGAAGAAATTCCTGTTTCTTTCCAGGAAGAGGCTTTGGTGATGGAAACAGGGGTATTTTCACCCGATGGATGGATGGATGGATGGATGGATGGATGGATGGATGGATGGATGGATGATTGGATGGATGGATGGATGGATGGATGGATGGATGGATGGATATCAAATGGAATAGGAAATCTTGATAAAAAGATGCTCTGAAAACTGCATAAAAATGATGACTGCATAAAAAGATGCTGCTGCTCGTAACTGATAACATAATTCTAGTTCTCTATAAATTATTTTCTTGTCATATTTTGTAACTAATTGATCAGATGTTTTTTGTCACTGATCCTGTCACGGACCAACGTAAAAACGATTTTGAAACTTGCGCGGGTTTATTTTCGTGTTTCTAAAAATCAACCATAGATGACGCGGCGACAACAACAAAACAGATCGTTCCAAATTAGAAAGTAGTCTACCTCTCTACCATGAAAGGTAAGGCGTTTATGTAACAAAATATCAATAAATTACATTTGAATCAGGTTTATTAATTTAGTTTTAATAGAGTCGAAAAGCAATAAATTTGGCATCACTGTTGGAGTGTTTTACATTTACGGGCAGAAGAAAACATAAGGTCATTTAACGTGGTGATCTTGACTTGTTGCGTTTTCATGGTCGTGACAATTCTTTGTGCTGGCGTTTTCTGTCTCATTGTGACAGTCATGTGTCTTATCAGTTGCTGCATTAATTGTGAAAAAAAAAATGTGTGAACTACGTCGTCGATGGATTGGTGCTGAACAGTCTGGACAAGCCTAATGCTCCTTCACTTAGTGCACCATGTTCGTTTTTATTAACAAGTGAAAATAGTAAACGAAATGACAAAACGATCAGCTGATTGCCATTCCGTGGTATTGATGTGTGCTGTGTTTAAATAAAAGAAATTCTCTATTCCACTTCCAGGTGAGTCTTTAGACATTTCATCTCTTTTGTTTGCATGTGTAATTGCACTGTGAGTATAGGGAAATCCCTGAAACCTTGACGACTCCCCGTCTTTCGGCTGTGAGATTTGTTATTGCAATCGTTTCCGTTTTCCTTTAATTTTTGAAGATGCCAACTCCCCTAAAATGTAGTAAAACAATGCATTTGATGAATCGTTGCTCAGATACGACTATCATACCCGCCTTTATTTTGTATATGTATTTGCTTTTATTGTCATCTTTCCATATTTTGGCGCCATTTTTGCTGCGATTGCACTAAGAGTGGGAGGCCATTGTTAACGTCCTATTCCTTGATCTTACCAACTCGTGCGACAAGACCAAAATTCACATTTGTCGTTGTGTTATTTTTCTTTTCAATCGAAAGCTTTGTTCATTTAGCGTTACCAGTGTTTATTAGGACAAACCAAAGCTGACGTGGACTTCGTACACAACAAACGTGCGACTGAATGTTATTTCTTTACCATGGGCCATAGTGATTGTCTTCATGACAAATTAATTTAATTTTTAAATATACTTAATTTTCATTGGGTTTCTATCGTTTTTCCCTTCGTTTTATCCGACAGAAATGTTATATTGTTATTTCTCTTGTTTTCGCTGTATGTCCCAACAGTTCGTCGGTTTTGTTTTCGTATTGCTATCAACTGGAGAACGCCATCTGTTATCAGCTTATCTTAGTTCTATACTAAACAAAAAAATCTTGATCGTTTAATCCGTAGGAAAAACTAAATCATAGTAAGTAAACACCCTCTGTTGCTGAAAGGTTAGGATTGCAGTGTTATTTCAGGGAATTCAAAAATTGGTCTAGAGCAGCATCAAGAACACGAAGACAGGAGAAGCGAGCTAATTAAACGAATATCTGATAGTCATTCCATTGAAATTCTTCGTTGAACGTGATTGTTAAAATATACTTTTGTCGATTTAACATCAATCGGGAAATGATTGCAGGACCTGAAATCCATGACAACGGTCCATTGCCATTAAACTAGTAAAAATTGCACAATTTTCGTAGGATGCGCGTCAGTAATGCCGGCTCATTGTGTTTCATTACATCAACAAATTCCCGATAGATGACGCTTGAGAAGCTGATTGACAAGTCATTAATTATTTCTTACTCTAGTTACTCAATTGTTTTCGGCTGAAATATGATTGTGTCAATATGATATTGTGTTTCGAACAAATGTTGTGAATTGCTCTAAATATTGTTGTTATCGCCATTAGCTGTTACAACAAAATATATTTGATCATCTTACTTGAAATAATTTTCCATTACTTTTCACAGTGTCTATGTGTAATAGTATTTGACCATAGTATGCTGAAGCATTTTACATTCCAAATGTTCCAAGTCTTTTAATCACAAAGAGGGTTGTCCTTTAATATTCCTGACGTGTAGCTAACCACATGGCCACTTGGAGTACTGGCAGAGATTCAAGCAATACATCGTCGAATTGCCAAAGCAGCTTAGCCGTGTTCGCCAGACCATCACATGGCCACATGGAGTGGGGTAGTTGGGCATGGATCTAGAAGATGCACCGTCAAGTTCCCAGGGCAGCTGAGCCGGGTTGGTTCCCCAGACCACCACGCCACCACTTCGAGTGGGGACAAAGATCTGGGAGATACACTGTCAAGTTCCCAGGCCATCGTCCGTCCGTTGTGCCATGAATGGTCCATGAATCCTCAAGTCGATACTCGAAAAAAAATTTTTAGGCTCTAAGTGGATTTTGTGTTATGATGAAGAAAAATACCTACATAGTATGTGAGAAGTAGCTCAGTGGTAGAGCACTGGCACGGGAAGTCAAAAGTCTAAGGATCTAATCCCACATAGACAATTTGGCAATGAATTTGCTATTTTTGCTTAAATTAGTGTTTTAAAAGAAAAATTATGGAGGAAGAAAAATTTTGGCAAAAAAATTGCCGGAAAAAAATTCCACCGGGAAAATTTTCCCCCAAAAAATATTTCTGGAAAAAATTTCCCCACGAAAATTTTCCCCCAAAAAAATATTTCTGGAAAAAATTTCCCCACGAAAATTTCCCCAAAAAATTTTTCTAGAAAAATTCCCCCCGAAAATGTTTACAGTAAATAAATATTACAATTAATTCATAATTGAAAAATAATTTTAGGTAAAATTTATAAAACACAGAAAATTATATTGGAAATAGTTTATTATCAATTCGATTTACATTTTAAAAAACAAGTTATTAACAAGAAATAAGTGTGGTGTGTTAATTATCAGGTATAGCAAGTTATTTTCCAACACATAATACAACATAAAATATTTTAGCAATAAAGAAATTTTTACTTTTACATTCTTACATAATATTATGTAAAAGAATTGAATGCTTCAAAGCTGATTGCATTGAACTTAGACCTTTATCCCCCTGATGACATTACATATGTAATACATATCATGTCCATGTAACGGTCATCGCTCCCGAGTATTTCTATAATAACCAACGAAAGGCCTGCCACCCCACGGAATTATCACAAGTTAAGTAAAACAGGGCCAGAGAATGTGACAAGGATGTACTGTTAAATTTACTAAAAGAATGTCTTCAGGATCGTTTTCAACATAAATGATACATTTTTCATCTGACACGTCAGTCCCAGCTTATCGAACTCTTCGGCTAAGACAGATGCCAAATAAAACATAGAAATCAAACCGTTAAAAAATTAAATGATAAACAATTAAATAACTTTCAACATATTTAACTAATTGTAAATTTACCATGTTAAACTACTTGGTTGCTTCGTGGATACTTTTATAGTCAGAACATAGCACCGGCGGACATCGAATTCCACAAATGAAAAAGCCTGAAAAATGATAAAATCCATAACCAGTTATTAATTTTCATATTGATCACTCAATTATCTATTAAAAAACTCACCAGAAAAGGTCAAGATGACAACAAACCACCATGGTATGCCAACCAAGTTAAATATTCATCCTTCAAGAATATCACACCTATCAAAATTAGCAAACAACTTAACATTGCTTACCCAATCTGAGCACCAATATTCCCCTTACCTCACATTTGTGCTATGTCCCCACGAGGAAAACCCAAGTGGTACCTACAGATTTAAGACCATAAAAAAAAAAAAAAAGTAAATTGCCAATTCCCACCACTGTCTAACAATTCTCATTCAATGACCACCAAGCAGGAACAACGAATATCTGGTAACATGGTGCATAATCAACACATGAAAATTTCAGTTCATAAAACTCACCACCATGGCAGGTAACAACGAAAGGACAAACAAGCTTCACAGGCCTTGTCAAAACTGAGATATAAAATTATTCTACCTTTAAAAAGTTATCCCACGGAATACGTAGAAAAGAAATTTCTCAATTCATAACACATGAATAATCAGTTTTGTATAACATGCCTAACTTTAGGATAGAATTATACAAGAGTTAATCACACCTTAAAATATCATAGTATTTAACTCACCTAAATAAGAAAACCACCACAGGATAATCAAGACAAGCAAGCACATTGCACTTTGTCCAAATGCCAATTAAGATATCTAAGTGACAACCAATAGATCATTCTAAAAAATTCAGTTTAAATTTTAATATCCACAACAGTGAACCACAGATTGGGAAACCAGTCCATTATTATCAGAAACTAAAAAAAAACAATCAAGCAAAGAGTGAACCACAGCAGCAAACTAATATAACAGTCAAGAAAAATGGTCCATGAAACAACAGGCTAACTCTGAAAAGAATACGGGAATTAACATAGGCTTACGGAAACAATGAAAACTTACCTGTTAGCATTCTTACCTTCACCAGACAACCAGTGAAAAGCAGAACCTTAACTCACGAGCACACCTTCTGCAAACCTGAAAGAAAATGCCTGCATAGAACAATTATTTTTTATATACTTATAATTAATGATGGAAATTGTTAATTGTTCTTTTTCAAAGTATTTTGATAACAAATAAAATTTTTATTAGATATTTTAGGGTACTTTCCTTGTGGAGTAGCACGTCATCAAGCTGCATCACCATCAAACACTGGTCAAATTCATATTTGAATTCCATCATCCCACAAACACAAAATACAGATAGGGTAGCCCAAATTGCTTTGGCATTAAGAAGTTAACCCTAGAAAAAAAAATTTCACCTTCAATCACTATTTGCAATGTTTAACAAACTCACTATCACTAGACGTCCATTGTACAGTGCAGCCTCATGGACAGCGTTCCCCCTACTTTGAAACAATTATTAAAATGATTGAATTAGACATAAAAAAGAAACTTACTCTTACCAATAACTGGATTTCACTTGATTCAATCTCGACTATTATATCACCTCAAACACAGTAGCCACCTTAACATGACCACATTTTCACAAAATAACTTGTCAAGTATAGATTTTAAAATGCAAGCATAATTAATTTTAAGTGAATATGGCCAGCACAATCTCAAAATTTAAGTAACTTTGACTTCCTAAGCCAACACCATGCGATCTGTCGAAATGCAAACTTGGATCATCTACAGTCATGCTGCCTAGAAAGAATTTTTTATTTTGTAAACTGAACACAAATGCGGTAACTTAAAAAATAACTTATGATAAAACGTAAGAATTTTGACAACCACATTCTGGTAAAAAATAAGCATGAACAAAAGACTGAAAGAAAATTAAAATTAAACAACGTGAATACTCACAACCAACAATGACGAAGATCAGCGTCGAAAAGAATTGAAATCGTGGTGCAGGGCTTTATATAAGTTCTCTTCCATGATCGACAGGCAGCAAGTACAAGCTTTATTTTTCCACCACGCGATGACACTGTAGTCGCTTGTATTTTCGTCATTTTTGTTGCCGCTGAAAAGATAGGATATGGCAACTAGGAGCCTAGGACGATGTTGAACTCTCCTATTGAAAAAGTTTAGCATTTTCCCAGGTAACGTCATCAGAGGAAAAATGTTAGCTTGTTTATTAACCTTGCGCCTCAATCGAAAAAAATGAATTCGCCACATGGGACAGGGAAGAATAACCAAGTTTCAGGTGAGGAAACGAGGTAAAAATCAAGGTAAGCGTGGTAGAAAGGGGTACTATCGGGGTTTTTAATCGGGTTATACGCACCAATTTCTTGTATTCATATTCTGTGTAATCAACTACACCCGATCATTCGTGTCTGAGTTCGATCGATTGCATCAATTTATAATCATATCAACATCAAAGTCTCGGACTACCATAGTTTTCAGTATATCGTTGAGGTGAAAGGCATAGTCCCTAACCGGAAGACCGTTTCCTATATATCAATATTTACAAATTCCTTAAAAATTCAAATAGAAAGCTTCACACCCAATGATGAGACAAGAAAAACTTGACATCAAAGAGCAATTTTACTGAAATTATGTTGGCCCAGTTGCCAGCACATTCACAATGCAAGTATTTGAAAACTTTGTTCCTTACTTCTTAGATAACAAAAAGATTGAATACTTTTGTGGCTGTGGCTACTGTGACGAATGTACCATGGAGATTGTATATGTAATTTTTGTGTAGAGCAAACAAATATTTGACTTTAAAATGTGTTATATTTGACTTTGCATAGATATTGCTGAGGAGAAATCCCACTTCATTGTAAGATTTTGCTGTCCATCAAATATAAATCTGAATTGCTTTTGTAATCCTAACAACAGATCGGTACAACCAGAGAAATGCATGGAAATGGATACTATAACTTAACTGACAAATTCAACAGATAAAACTGGAACATGTAGCCAAGGAAGAGTTGGCAAGAAAGCAAACAAAAAATACAGAATAAAATGAGCCAACCTCAAAATACTCTTATAATAGTGAATGCACTGGACGTCGACATCGAGCATAATCAAAAGCGAACAGCGACTCATTTGATGGATTCGTGGCCGGACATGCCACCCGATTTACATTTACTTTTGAACATTCGGCTTCAAAAATTGAACGATAATCCCGATCCTGAACAGCCAATCGGCCAAGGCGTGTCTGTTGGTGGGTTTCAATGATTTGTTTTTGTTGGTATACATTTCGTATAATGTGTACTGCAATTATGTTTTCTAAAGAAGAAATAATGCGAGCTACGTGTCTATGTTGTCCAGAGTCATTCAAAATATGCCACAATAATACGATTGCTTCTTAAAAAACAGTAAATTGCTTTATCACAGACACCGAGAGCAAATTGCGCAAACAAGACGCGAATAACGAAAGAGAAGACGAGTACTTGGCAAGACAAGAACCTAACGAAAGGAATAGATTGGCAGAATTCGTCAACCAAACGGAATCCCCAATCAAAACAGTACTACAATTTTAAACACGTCTAGCATCCACGTAAATGATTGTCGATTTGTTCTGTTCAATTTTGTTCAGATTGCCGTAAAAGAAAACGAATTACGCCAACTATGCGCTCTTAACCAACTCAATGAACGAAAATCTGGAGCTCCTCCCGATCCTGAACGTTTATTTTGCCAATACGTTTCTTTCAGCAGAATGAGTTTGATTCTCCTATTTCTTGTACCACTTGCTGCCATCATTTTCGTTTAAGTGAAATAATATAGGCGTGTGTCAAATTGCTGAGAGTCGAGTTGAATTACGGATGGACACAAGTTCGAATAGCAGTAGGTTCTTGTCGTTCAAACAACGCATCAATTGAGAACGTGACTCGGAAATCTTGTCTGCGAATACAGAAAATTCTTGAAAGGCAAAAACAAACAAGTGGCTTTCATTTAAAATTACATGTTGAAAAGAATGGCAGTTTTAAAACCAATGTAGGAAAAGATGGGAATCTGTTTAGACATGCCTTTCTCTGGATTTAAGTAACAGTTCGTGACTCCTGATCCGCAACGTATCTTTTTTGAAATGACCAAGACGCGAGGTTTTGAACGTGTAGAAAGTGCATTAAGATTGCCCTAGAGATAACCAAAAGACGTTACCTACGTTTACACACGTAGTCTAAATTGCGGATTTTCATTCCTGCGCTTTGAACAATTCGCTTTGAACAATTCGATTTAATACGAAAAACCTGTTCCTTGAAAAGTCTCGAAAGTAGCCTTATTCACGATTGGGAGCTGAAAAATTACGTAGACCCTACCTTGTTTTCTATTGCGTTTATCCCGATCATCGACTTCAAAAGGTTTTGCATGTCTGATCCCAGGCTGTTAAATGGTTGTTACCACATGGCGAATGAAACACCATGGAAAAGCAACAGCCATGGTCTCATTCACTCTGACGGATTTTCAGAATTTATTAGCGAAATCACATTCACCTTTGAGAAATGAATATGAAATCACAGTTTAAAATTTGCATTGAGAGTTGATACCTTCATAGCTGTTAAGTATACAGGTGTCCATATATTGCCCATTTTGGATCAAACATGACATCAACATGAACATGCATTGGGCGGGAATGAACACAAAATTCCAATACCAGAATAACGTGCATGGTACAACGTAAGGTAGAGGCAAATTTTGCTCTTACATTTCTTGATCAGCCATTTGTGACGCAGTTCTTTACATCTATAAACTACAACCAAACAAGTACAGTACGACTTTATTTAATATCTATATTTACCTCATGTAATGCGATGTTACTCTCCACCGCCTTGTCGATGGGTAATGGAAAAGAAAAGTCACTGCCAACTCACCTCAGTACATAAAATACAAAAACATTTATTTGCGACATCGAAGAGCAACTAAGAAAAAAAAAATAAATAAAAATATAATAAATGTAATGTGTCAACTGGTTCGGGACAACAGTTCCCCAAATTATTAACAAGAGGGACAGGTGAATATACAATTCGAGTGTCACGAGGAATAATGATACACCATGACACTGACTTTGAATGTTTACCTTATTTCATCTGAAATGCCAAAATGCTGAGCTAGAAGGACGACGACGTATCCGGACACGAACCTACTGAGATAAATAAAAAAACCGGCCATAAACACTATAAATAAAAACACGGCGAGTCACCAACAGAAATAAACTAGACCTATCTATATCAACCGGTACGTGCGCTAATCGCACATGCTGATAAACTTGAAAAATCAATTAGGCTGCGCAACTAAAACGTATAACCATTATGGGGAAGAAAACTTAACACATGAAAGGTAGAAGCCTCGATTTTTAAGCAATGCAATTCACGATGGTTTATTCTTTGGCTATGGGTGGAGAATAAAGACCGAGTTTAGAATAAACATAATAGTAGTTGAAATATGTAACGACAGGCAAACATTTCGTACGGCATTTGCCTACATTATTTTGGCATAAACACAATCGACATGGCTACCCGGTACGATGGTTCAGCTCCACTAGGAGAAGGTGGCTACGGCTCGGTTTTTCTTGGTGAATTCGAAGGCCAAAATGCGGCTGTAAAATGAGTCGAAGTGTATCGTCTTCATAACGACAAAGAGGAAGAAGCTCTGAAACAATTAGATCATCCGAATATCGTGAAACTCTTCGATTGTGGAAAAGACAACAATTTCAAGTAAGATTCTTTAATTATGGTTTAGGTTTTAATAACAACAAAATCTTTCGTTGTCTTTTTAACGCCTGCTGATAGATTAACCTTGTATTCAAATGGTTGTCTCCCACTGCGCTGGGACGGAAGACAGTGCTGCATTTCCGCAAGGGTCAAATATGACCACACATTGCACGGGGAATGGGCACAAAATTCCAGTGCCAAAACAATGTGTCTGGTACAACGTAAGGTAGTGGCAAATTTTGCTCTTGTTCAGCGATTTCTGATGTAATTTTTCTTAGTCACTACCAGCTCACCTCCATCACAACGAAATCCACTCTTTCTTTCTACGAATGGAAAGATACAATATTTATTTGCAAAATCAAAATGCTACTAGAAAAAGAGAAAAATATAGTAAAAGTCAATTAAACCTAATTTACAACAAGTTCTGGGCAACAGCAGCTACAATTATTCAGAAGAGGGACAATTTAATGCAGAATTCGATTTGTAACTCGGAAAATTGATAAAACAAAGCACCTGACTTTGAATGTTTACCTTCTTTAATGTCAATATGTTGATCTAAAAGGACGGCGGTTCAATCCGGATATGAACCCACTGAGATAAATAAAAAAAACAGCCATAAACACTTCAAATAAAAACATGTCAAGTCATCAACTGGAATAAATTACCTATACCAACCGGTACCTAAGAAAATCGCACATACTGATAACCCATAAAAACTCGATTCGGCTGCGTGACTAAAACGTATAACCGTAGTGGGGAAGAAAAGGAACACATGAACGGTAAAGGCCTTGATTTTTCAGCAATGCAATTGACGTTGGACTTTGCTGTAAGTGGAGAATAAAAACCCGAGATTAGAATCAACATATGATAATTGTTAAAACATCTAACGACATTACGGCCGGTAAACATTTCGTAAGGCATTCTCCGACACTTGTTTTATGTGACGTATTGAAAATACCTGTTGAGTAATCGGCCTTCATAACTGCAACTTCGGGCGACGGGTTTCTGGAACTCGGGATGGACAAAAAAAAATTCTCCCTATTTTCGAAAGGACACATTAGGGCACCTGAAGATGATACAGATCAACTAACACGTCAAGTAAAAATAATAATCTAGTGCTACTCACCCGACGTGGAGTTATTTGGTCTCCACATTCAGCACGTTGATCTCGATATAGTTATTGAAGTAACCGGCATTTCTGTAGTAAATTTCTGTGAACGGAAATATTACGGTCGTTAAACTTGTCTAAAAAAGAAACAAAATCTAATTAATAGTTACTAGACTTTGAAGTAAACATTCGTAAACGAAAAATGGATTTAATTTAGAAAAACAAACGTCTGTGCCTGGTACCAGGAAGAAACGCTATATGCATTCAACAAATACTTAAACAACACAAAGCTCTTGCTATGCGAAACAATGAAATTCTTGAGCAGATATCCACTGAAAATGGTACACCAAGTTGTTGGCTGTCCATTCTCTTCACAATCTGGTTTAAGACATTTACAAATTTGTTTCAGGTAACTTACACAATGCCCAGTTGTTCAATAGGTCGAATTTCACTCGATTGCACCCAACCAAAACGGGCAGCAGCGTGGATGGCAACAGATACACGGAAGAGACGGGCGCTCACAAACCACGTTTCTTTTTAAAGTGATAAAACTATCCGGGAAACATAACGACGGGTGCTTGGTGTTTATAATCACAACATTACGACGATTCAATTATTGTGTTCTTCGTTTTGTTGTTCATGAAAAAAAAAAAGAAAAGAAAAAAAAGAAAACTGAAAAATTGGAAAGAATGCCATCGATCAGACGACTGCACCTGTTTGTGCCATAACGTTTTATAGAATGAGCAAATTCCATCATGGCGACCGAGTTAAAGAAGGGGGGGAAGGGTTAACGATGACGTTGCCAATTTCATTTTTTCTTCTTCTTCTAGAGAATTTCCCGATTTGGCAAACGAAAACGATAGCTAATTATAAATTAATCAAATTATAAAGTGAATAAAAATTAAGGTAGGTGATGGAACTTAAAAGGAATGGAAGTGCATGATTTCCTTGGTTGACAGCAATAATAGAAATCAGAAAATAACGAAATCTCGAAATCAGAAAATACTGTCACAGCCTTCAACTACAATCAGTTCCGCTTTATGATATTTTGAAGCAAAATACCAGCATACAATTTGATTTTTTTTCCATTTCACTCAAAATAAACTTTGAAGGAGCATTTTCTTCTACGGACTAACCAGCACTTACCAAGACAATTCGTGAGATGTATCAACCAGTTTTCACCCGTTGCTTTTCAGACGTCGCTTCCAGTTGCAACGTACGAACTTGTTGCAACGACACTGAACGAAATCATACGATCTCGGGTTTGCAGACTGGAGGATAAGCGGCAGATCCCGAGAACGGAAATGTTCCATCAACAGGATCCGTGAATGTTCCCTTTGTGGCATCCATCTCCTCCTCCACGTTGGCATTTTCTATCAAACAGAAAAATTAAAAATTAAAAATGGTTAAACAACTTATTGGGCGGCCACTTCAAGAGAAAATGGTAAATAAATTAATCTTTGAAAATTCTTTTTTTTTGATGCCATTTTTTGCCCATTTGTATAACGGAAAAGGGAATGAGAATATTCGGGGGGAGGGGAGAAAAGTTACAGTTACGCTTGCATGTGTTGTTCAAAACCTAATTCGCTGATAAATGTGGCCAGTAGATTAACGGTATCTCTCTGGTAGTTCAAAAACTGTCGTTATCTACGAAATGCGTTGGTCTTTTGTGAAATATAAGAACTGAGGAAAAGGCACTCGTTGCAGTGCAACTGGCTAATTCGGACATTCCACAACTTTCTGATTTTTGCGTGCATAAAAAATATGGCGAACATGAGAATTGAAATCGATCGCGACGCTATATTAGGACAAGGTGACGATTACTTCATTTACAAGGGGAACATTTGACCGCCGTCCAGTCGCAGTAAAGAGAGTTCTTCTCGAGTTCTTCAACGACAACGAAGAAAGGTCTTGGCGTCAGCTGGATCATCGGAACATTGTCAAACTTTTTCACTGTGAAAGGGACGACAACTTCACGTAAGATTATTTCAAGTTCCAAATCTCCAGAGGCAAAACAATAAATTTTTTTCTTCTTCTTTTCTGCTCTCTGTGTGTGTGTGTGTGTGTTTGTGGACAGATACTATGCGTTTGCATTGTGCGACGCCTCGTTAGATCAGCTGTTCCTAGACCCGAAAGATCCCAAAAAATACAACGGACCTATGCCACAACGTATCGATGCTATGCTTCAACTGGCTTTAGGTCTCGAACATATCCATTCCAAGAATTTCATTCACGGGAACATCAAACCGGAAAATGTCCTGATTTCGGATGGACCTACAGGCCAGGGTGAGATCACGCTCAAATGGGCAAATTTTAAACTGACCAGAAACGTCAGTAAAGGAGGACGGGCAGCCAGTCAAATCCGACCCATTGGCACATGGTTGGCACAGGAGTTGCAACCGACAAGAAAACGTAAACGAGGCGAAGAAGAAAAACCGCTACGAAGAGACGGACAAGAGTGACGTTTTCGCACAGGGACTGGTTTTCGGCACCCTGTTGTTGAACGGCCAACATCTCTACGGCTCCTTAGCCAATGAAAATGAGATCCCCGACAATATAAAAGAAGGAAAACCCATCAACAGACAGAGTAATAGCCGATATCCGTGTGTGATTTTTGCTTCAGGTTTGAAACGAGTTCTTTGCTTTACCTAGAAATCGATGACAAATTACGCGACTGTTACGAGGATGAACTATTGAGAAGAATGTTGGCATACTACCCTGGTAAAAGGATGACATCGACACAAGTGGTCGACCAATTAAAATCGATCAAAGATAAGGTATAACTAACTGAATGCTTATCAAACAACCACCTTTACAAATTTCAATTTATACACTTTAGATTGCTGGAAAAGAAAAAGAATTGCTTGAATTGTGTGGGCGTGACAATCGATTGGATCTAACGGAAAAAATTAAAAACTTCATTCAGTTCGGAATTAATTTGAACGCAAAGGACGATGATGGAAGGAATGCGCTCCATCTTATGTGTCGAAACTATTCCAGCCCAAAATTAACCAACGCAATTAAACTTCTCATCGAAAACAAAACCGACGTGAATGCAAAGGACAACGATGGATTGAATGCAATTCACTTTTTGTGTCGATACCATTCAAGCCAAAACTTAATTGAAGCAATTCAAATCTTGATTCAATCCGGAATCGACGCGAAAGCAACCACCAACGATGGATCAAATGCGCTCCATTATTTGTGTCGATACAATGCAAGCCCCAATTTAACCGACGCAACAAAAATTTTTACCAAACTTGGATTGGATCTGATGACAGAGGACAACGACGGACGGAGTGCGTTTTATTATTCGCAAAACAAAGATAAGAAGGAGATGAAAATTCAGGTCATCAACGAAAAGGTATCATACATTTTTCTTTTTTTGCCAGTTCCGAGTAATCATGTCAATAAATTTCGATTTGTTAAATTCAGCTTGCTGAAAAAGAAGAAGAATTGCTTAGGCTATGTGCTGATCGTTCAATTTCCCCGTCATATCTAATTGAAAGAATCAAAGACTTGATTCGCCTCGGAATCAACGTGAATGCGAAGAACGACACTGGACGGAATGCGCTCCATATTTTGTGTTGGAACAATTCAAACCCGAATTTTATTGATGCAATTCGAGTTGTAATCAAACACAAAATCGACGTGAATGCGAAGGACGCACATGACGAGTGTGCGCTCCATCACCTGTGTCGAAATATTTCAGGCAGCAATTTAATTGAAGCAATTAATGTCTTAATCGAACACAATATCGACGTGAATGCGAAGAACAACTATGAACAGAATGCGCTCTATCATTTGTGCCGGTACAATTCAGGTCCATATTTAAATGAAGCAATTGAACTCTTAATCCTCAAGGGAATTGATGTGAATGCAAAGGATAAACATGGACAGAATGCGCTCCATCATTTGTGTCGACACAATTCTGGCCCACACTTAATTGGAGCAATTCAAGTTTTAATTGATCACAGAATCGATGTCAATTCGAAGAGCAACTATGAACAGAATGCGCTCTATCTTTTGTGTAAACACAATTCAGCTCCAAATATCTCTCTCTTTGAAGCGATTCAAGTTTTAATTAAAAAAGGAATCGACGTGAATGCGAAGGACAGATGGAAACGGGATGCGTTTTATTACTTGAATGAAAACCCTTCCAGACAAATTTTACAAAACGCAATTCAACTTTTAATCCCAAAACGGACTTAGCACTGGAACCGATGGCTACGATGCTGGACCAATGTTGAACAAATTTAACATCATTTCAAGAGAAACAGGACGTCCAACTGTGAGCAGAAAAAAAAAATGAGCGAAAGAGAAAAGAATAAGAAGCAGCAGGAGATCTGGCGTCGCGGCAAAGTACGTTCGCTCATGAAAAAATTCACATTTCTCTCCCTCTCGGTGCTGTAACACCCAAAGAGCATCACAGTTGACTTTCAAAAATACAAAAATGTTGGTGCATCGACGAAAACCTTTCATTCTTCCCTCTAGCTATATGTTGAATACCACTGATCGAATAAAGTCAAAATTCTACGTGAACATCGAGCAGACGACGCTGAAATGAATGGAAGTAGAATGGGATGATAACATTCGACACATGATTCAACCTCGGTTCAGTAAACTTGAATATTTTTTATTTCTAGCTTCTCGCAGTTCGATAATTGACCTCATACGCGTAAAAGGCATTGTAGAAAAGAAATGAAAAGGGAAAAGCGATACTAACAATCAGCGTATTCTCGAATCACAAAAGATGAAGACTCGAGGCATTTTCTTAGAAAGGGCGAATTGACGAAAAGAAAATAGAAAGAAAAATGTGTACCACTCACCAGATATGAAGTTGGCGCTTTCTGGAAATGGCCATCGACCACTCACCAATCTCGACCTTGTTGGTAGCCAATTAGCAGATGAGGCTTTTGGACGAATTTCCTTTATGGACGTCGAGTTGTTAAAGGCGACACTTCAACCAAAGCAGCTGCCTAAAAAAGAAATGAATCGCAGTTGTTTTAAATATTTTCTTTACCTTTTTCATTTAAAAACGGTCGTGCCTATTACCCCTCAACTCCAGATGGCACTAGTTACGGGAAAGGTTCGGCCTTCTGACTGTTTTTTTTTTTATTATGTCATTCCTCCGTCCTTCGTGGCCTTCGTGGCGTCCGTCACAAGGGTCAGCCCCTGTCTCCACATGATTTACCCTTGACCATCTTACAACCGGAAGGTACTGGCGTGGCACGTGACAAATTTCTTTTTCTTTTTTCCCCCTTTGCCCCAGTCGTGAGCGAAACATGGAATGTTGCATGCGTTTTCGAGTGACCTACGAAAAGAAAAAAATCGAATTAAACTAAGCTGCACGAAACGATGGGCGCATTACCCAAGGTTAAGTTCCAGGAAAAGTCTAAATACAGGAAATAGTCACCACTAGATTTTCAAATGTGAAACACGGAGATCAAGTAGTTGCTTTGAGCAGACTTGCCTCGTTTGCTTCGGGTAGGTAAAAAAACAAGGCTTCTTAATCGGTGGAACTAATTGGGAGTTTAGAATATTTTAATACTGCTATAGCAGAAATAAAAGAAACCTCTACAATCGACCGCTGTCCTTTCACCTCTCCTACAATCCTTTTTTAGTTTTTCCGTAGTACTAAACATACTATTCAGGAATGAACCACTAAAAACATTAAAACCTTAAAACCATGAAACAAAACAGAAGGTAGTTCTAACATTATATCCAAAAACTCCTTAAACTAAACCTTTTTTTTTTTTTTTTTTAAAAAAAAAAAAAAAAAAAAAAAAAAAAAAAAAAAAAAAAAAAAAAAAAAAAATTTTTTTTTTTTTTTAAAAAAATTTTTTAAAACCTTCTTTTTTGGATTGTGGGGGGGGTGTAGGATCCAGTCATCTAATATACTAACTGAGAAACATATCTTTAACTGGATTATCACATTATCACCTGTTTCATATAGTAATGTTGCAAGATGATGATCCCTATAGTGTTTGCCACTGGCTGTTCAGCGACATGGATAACGTCCAATGGATTTCTCTGAAGCGGCTGTGGGTTATGGCACGGATCCGTATGATGCGAGCACGCAAACAGGGACATGCCTCCAGAAACACTTGACGTCCGTTCAAACGAGACGTCTTGGTTCAATGCCTCTTTGTGGCGACTGTAGAACAAGAAAATAGAAGGCATTTTAACAACTGACGAAACAACTAAATTTTTATTTCATTTACCTCAAATTTCTTTGGTTGGTGCCACACCTTTCTTTATTCGACGACATGTGATGTGATGGCTGGATGGAAACGCTGTTCAATCATTTCGATTGGAAAATATAATCATGTAAGAGTATCTGTATTTCCAAAGAACACAGATTATTCATAGAACACAAAATAGCATTTAAATGATCAGAATTTCACGCGGGAATTCTTTGCTTTCCACTACAAGTGCTAACAAGATGGTTTTGTTCTGTGTTTTTTATCTGAGCGACTTTTTCTTCCAGCAACGAATCCCAATAACCCAAACAGTAAACCAAAATGCGCAGCAATTGGAAAAGCTCAGCTCGTAGTCGAAACGCAACGAGAAAACAGAAAACGGTGGATAAAGTGAGTGGGTGACATGGAAAATGAGAGGTAGGAAACAGAAGTCGGGCTAGAATTGTCGAATAACAGCTAGCAAACAAAACTAGAAAAACCAAACAAACAATACAGTAAATAGAACTGATAAAAGAAAAACAACTACCTTTGGACAGAACAATAAGTCTGCCATGATGCAACAGCCAGACCGTATCAAAGCCACCCACGTATGTCTCAATTTTAAATGGCGATCGGGTCGTGGCTTTTTCTCGCTCACGATCCAACTAGCATCCAAAAACCAACCACTTCTAAATGATATCATTTTAAGTAATCATTATGAAGGTAAGTTGTACACATTGTGAATCACATTCTGTACCAATCCACACATTTAATTCCAAATCAAAGTCATCTAAAACCTAATAAACATACAAGAGCCACAATAATCCAACACATCTCCTTCTTCGACTTCGAGCTCTAGAATACGCCCCATTAGCAACGTTGCCAACTTGCACCGTTAAGGCAAGAAAATGGGCTCGTGGAAATGGATATTATATGGAAACCCTCTACGACTCTGGTTTTGTATTGAGAAATAGGCTATTGTTTACTAGGAAACACATGGGGGGGGGGAGAATACAAGAACAAAACGTAATTCCATCATCCTCAACATCCAGCACGAATTTAAATCTTATAAAGAAACAGCGATGGCAAAAATATTGGTAACAAATAAGGTGAATGAGATTCAGACATGTCGCAGTTGGTAACATGGCCACGTAAATGCAAGGCTTTCTGTAGGAGACAATGGCGGATGCCCAACTCCTATGGTATTCGTCTTGTCAAATGGCCCGCCCACGTTGTAGCCTTTAAATCAGCCCCTATTTCGTAAACATTTAAAAATCGCTGTAACGAAGATTGGGCCAAAAAGCGTCGACACAAACGTCAAGATAAGTGGATTGGCCAACGAAAAAATCCCGGCTGATTGTTTCAAAACTTTGTCGTTCCCAGTCAAATGCCACAGATATTGGGCTGACATTAACAGGTTGAAAAAGAAATGTAAACACTTTTGTCGATTTCTTTGTAGAAAATTCAAAATGCGTAGAAGCGATTTAAAAAAAGAGGGGGTTGCTAACTGCTTGAAATAATATAAGCTTGGTCGAGCCGGGTCGAGCTTGGTTAATTCAGTTCGTTTGTTCGAAACGCAATTGACGGAATCAATGGAATGTTAGATCGTGAATTTAAAATAGAAGAAACGTATCCTACTTAGGAGAGCAGCATTTAAAAAAAATAAATGAGTAGATATGCTCATTGTTTCCATGGTAATACGACGATAACGGATACATCTATAACCAAAAATGGAAATATTTCACATCCAATAATCACCAAGAAAAAATTTTAAATTAATAAAATAAATTAAAACAAGGCAAAGGTGATCAAGACTTTAAATTTATATGATAGATACTATAGAGTCAAATAGAATCAGGTTTAAATCTTAAAAAGTCTATTTTTGTGCCAGCTGGCAGAGAATCCCTTTCAATTTTGGAAATCAAACTCTTTCATGCATAGCCTGCTTTCATGTTTGATTGACAGCCCAGCGTTGCCATTTGAAATGGGCAAACGGTTCGTCCACGTCCAGACCATCCTCCAGACCTCCACGACTGCAGGTTGAAGCCTTTAAATCAGTCCCTATTTCGTACGTAGTTGAAAATTGCTGTTTAAAAAATTGGGCCAAACAGCGACAATACACGTCAAGATAAGTGGATTAGCCAACGGAAAAATCCCAGCTGATAATTTGAAAACTTTGTTGTTCCCAGTCAACTGCCTCATATGTTGGGCTAACATTAATAGGTTTTTAAAGAAATGTAAACACTTGTCGGTTTGTTTGCAGAAAATTCAAAATGCGTAGAAATGAACTACAAAAAGAGGTGGCTTACATAAGAAATAATTAACCTGGTTTATTCAGTTCATTTTGTCGAAAGGCAATTGACGGAATTAACAGAAGGTTAGATCATGAATTTAAAATAGAAGAAACGTCTCCTGCTTAGGGGGGCAGTAAAAAAAAACAAAAAAAACAACATACAAATAGAAAAAAAAAGGAGGAGGGGGGGATACTTGATCATCGATACGAGCAGTGGCGCATATTCGTTGATGACTACATGTAGATAAGCACATGGTAATACGACGATAACGAATAAGATTTATATAACCAAAAATGGAAATATTTCACATCCAAAAATCACAAAGAAAATATTTTAAATTAATAAAAACAAAGCATAGGAAATCGAGATTTTTTATTTATATCATAGAGCCAATGATGGCAAATGGAAAATGTCATAATTATTCATAGGATCGAAAGCTCTTCATTATTGGCCGTTGATCTCGAATAGTTGCGTAAGAAACACTTTTCCCTGCTGATAAACCTGACCAGTAAATTAAATCTTATAGTCTGGTCGGAAAAGCCCAAAATGCCAATCTAACCTAAAACAAATTGCAAAGTTTTGTTTTCTACATGAGCTTTACAAATATTAATCTTGGCCATGTTCTCCTAAAACCCTCCCTCGAAATTTTAGTATTTAGATTAATTTCAATTATAAAATATGTGTATTTTTGTATTGTAATTTAGTCTCATTAAATACCAAAAAATCGAAATTAAAAAAAAAATGAGCTATGTTTAATACTAATTGGTCTACATGCATGCCAAATTTTATTTCCCTAACTTGTTAAATGATGAAAAACCACACGTTCCGTCTACCTTTTTACTACCCAAAAACCGCTTCCGTGTTAAACACAGAGCTTACGGGGAAACGGCTTTAGCGAAAATCGCTGCCGTTAGTTATCTATAATCCCCTCCTCTTCCGTTTTTGTCTCATATTAAAAAGCTAATTCTCTTCTACAAACCCAGTAAAAGATTTCTGGGAGGGGGAATTAGTTTAAAAGTTATTAGATTTTATTATTCCCCCATATTTCCTGAAATTTTCTCTTAGCCGTATCCGTATAGAAAATTTCAGGAAGATGTTGGCATTTGAATCAAACGATAGAATTACATCATCCGACGTAGTTACTCATTTGAAATTCAAAAAAGATAAGGTAACGATAGCTGCATTACCTGTAACAAGTCATCTATTGCTAACAATTGATCTCTACATGCGAATTGAACTATTTAGATTGAACGGCAAGAACCAACTGTCTGCTGAAGGAAAATACGGTAGTCGATCTCGAAGGCAAACTCGTGGAATTCATTCAAAGGGGAATCAACGTCAATGCAAACGACAAGACCAAGTGCAATCACATTTTGTGTGAAAACCATTCAAATGAAAATTTAAAGGCCACTATGAAATGTATGATCCAACGTGGAATCGACATCAACGCAAAGAATGAACGCGGGAATGATGCCCTTCACATTCTATGCAAATTAAATTCAAGCGGAAATCTTTTGGACGCAATCAATGCGGGTGACAAGAACTATCGGAATGAGAATGCACTTCACATTTTATGCAAATACAATTTAAACGAAACCTTGCGCGACGCAATCCACTTCCTAATGACAAACGGGATCAACGTGCACGATAAAGATGGCCAGGGAAAGAGCGCACTCCATTTAATATGCGAACACTATTCAACTGAGAATTTATTAGAAATGACAAAGCTTTTGATCGAGTTAGGAATAGACGTGAATGCGCAAGACGAAAACGGACTGCCCGCTCTACATTTTTTATTGAAACGCAATTCCACAGGAAATTCAAAGAAAACAATCCAACTCTTATAGTGCAACACGGGAATCCGTAGAGCACCTTGTGGTTTTTTCTCTCCTTCGCAACAATGACGGACAAAGAAATACGCCTAAAGTTTAAAGACAATTGCATCCCCTTATTTCTGATACCTTTTCTAATTTTCTTTCTCTGCAGCTTTGTTATGTCGTTTGAAATGTTGAACCAAATAAAAATTCTTCCGCGAATTGTTCCGCGATTGGGAATTTTTTTTATGCAAAAAAAACCTAAAAAGACAAGTATGAACTGCCCTGAAAGTGGTTAAATCCCTTGCTGTTAGAAAATTATCGCTTTCGCCGACCATAGTTCAGAAAACTCGTCTATCGTAGCTGCCGCAAATCCTCTTTTAGCTTTCGAACTTCTTCCCTAATCGCCAACCATTTGGGTATTCGAAATCACCAATATTACAACGCTAATCGGAATGGACGAAGCAGTAGAGGTGAATTCTTCGGTTTCCGCCACGAAAGTTAAGCAAAGGGCGTTGTCGGGTGCAATCGAAAGCAAATATTTAAAAATCCTTACCTGAGTAGAATGACGCGAGGCTGGGCGATCACGACAGAGACGCTCACGGAAAGGACGTGGTAGACTGGGCATCTATACAACTCTCCTCCTTCCAGCTCGGGTACGCGGCTGGTCAAAAGTATTGCAACACCTTAATAAAATTGGATAAGTCAATGTCGAACCCATAATGGGGATAACTCAAATAATAATCCAAAGATAAAAGGAAACAACCTTACCACGGGATCGTGACCACAGCTGTCAATAATTCTCAAGGGGACGGCTGAACTTGTCATTCCACGGCCACTGGAAAGGATGACTAATGGTGACAACGAAGGTGTACCTGGAATTATATAAAGACAAAAGACGAGAAATTCGGATAAAATCCTACAAGAAATATTACACGGCCATAAATATTTTTGATAAATGAAAAACTAAACAAGTTACAGCACTTCTCAACTTACTGTTTTCCTAAGGAGGAATTTTTCAAACGATTTAGTTAGTTGGAAAATTTTCTCACCACCAAGTGAGAAATGTTCCGTTTAGTGCAAAATACAGAATGCAGACTACAGAAAATGCAAATTTGACTTGAAAAAACTAAACAAAAATTAATAAAATAAACAAAAAATACAAATCGGGACTTTTTTTGTTCCATTGTTATCTTGCCTTAATCACTAGTCTAATACTCAGCACGGTAAGGAACAAAAAAAAATAGCAATGAGAAAAAAGGCAACACGCTCGAGCTTATCTAGGAACGAAAGGACAAGGATAGAAATCAACAGAGAAAACGAGCAAACAAGAATGAGAGAGTAAAAGAAAGACAACAAAGGTCAACAAAACAACTAACACTCAAATAAATTTCAATTAATTACTTACCATCAATAAATATGACGTGAATGCGAGCTCACGTTAGGCAGTTGTTGGATGGGTGTTCGCTTCACCAGTTTACCATGTTCCCTTTTAAAATTTGTTTGATGATACAGAACTAAATAACCCTGTTCCAAAAAGTCGAATTACACCTGAACTTTATACAATCAAAAAGGCAGCGGCGTGGATGACGACAGATGCACGCAGATACGGAGCTCACAAACCACATTTCATTCGAAATGATTGAGATCTAAAACAACGGAAATGGAATATTTGTAACCATAAGATAACGACGACTACAACAGTTTCATCTAAAAAGTTTCTTGTAAAAAAAAATAATAAATCAAAAAACATTTTTGAACATTCCATGTCAGAAAAGATGAACTTTTTTCTACCAACTCGGATGGAAGACTGTGACCTGTGAGAATTTCAAAATGGCCACCGAGTTAAAGAAGAGGGAAAGGGTTCGCAAAGACGTTGCCTTCGTTTTTTTATGTTTATTTTTTTATTCCTTAAGAATTTTTTGTTTGTTTGTTAGGTTTTTATTAAATGTTTTTTTTTTTCATTTCGTTTTCGTTTTGTTTCAAAGGTTCGTAAAATCAGATAACAATAAATGCAATTTTTGTTTAGTTTGTTTTGCTGTTCCCAGTCAACTGCAACAGATTTTGGGCTCACATTAGCACGTTGAAAGAGAAATATAAATACTCACGACCCTTCATTTCTATAAAAAAACCAAAGATGGTAAATGGATTGTTTAATCAGGATCGAAATCATAAGAAAACGTCTCCAATATTTTCGGTTGGTCTCAAGTAGTTGGTAAAAGAATTATTACACTGCTGATAAAACTGACCACTACATTACATTGTGAAACGGTATCGCTCTCGTCGTTCAAGATTAAAGTTTATCAACTAAAGTCGTTGGCCATTTGCGTAGGACCAGAAGGAAGCCATCGCAACGGCGTCAGTCGAAAACTGTACATTGCCGCATTTAAACTATTCGCCTATCCTCTTTGTTTGTGTGCTAAAAAATGTTTGCGTGGTTTGGGGTGGGAAAGAAAATTAAAATCGATCGTAATGCTTTATTAGGAGAAGGTGGATTTGGTACAGTATTTAAAGGTGAATTCGGAGGTCGTAAAGTCGCAGTAAAGCGAGTTGAATTACATCTTGTCGACAAAAGAGAAGAAGACGCTATGCTAAAGTTGGAACATCCAAACATCGTCAAACTTCTTCATTGTGAAAAGGATGAAGATTTTATGTATGATACTTTTTTCTGGTTTTAAATAACAATATGACTACAAAATTGATTGGTTTTTTATGGTTTTCGTTATCGTGTTAAAGGTACTACGCATTGGAATTATGTGTCGCTTCTTTAGATAAACTGTTTCCTAGAGTCGTATAACTCAAAAAACTACAAAGGACCTATGCTACAAAACATCAAAATTTGTCGTCAATTAGCTGTCGGCCTAGAATACATCCATTCAAAGAAATTAATTCACCGGGACATTAAACCGGAAAATGTTCTCATTTGCGTCTCTTCAACTGGTCAAGGTGATAACATAACAATCAAATGGTCTGATTTTGGACTGGCCAAATCCGTCAATGAAAAAGGATTACACACGTGGACTGGGGCGAGAGGAACCAGAACTTGGTTCGCACCGGAAGTGCTGGAAAAGCTCATCAACGGAGAAAGGGCGGAACAGGAAATATTTTGGGGCACCGTCCAGAGCGATGTGTTTGTCCTGGGACTCGTTTTCGGTTACCTTTTCTTGAAGGGAGAACATCTTTACGGTTCCGGCGAAACAGAAATTCACAAAAACATACGTGAAAGAAATCCGGTGAATATGCAAAGTAATTCCCAATTTCATTCCATACCCTTTTTATTTTTATTAATAAAGAGTTTGTTGCTTTAATATAGAAATTAATGGTGAATTGCGCAAATATTATGAGGATGACTTACTAAGGAAAATGTTGGAAGACGACCCGAAAAAAGAATAACTTCGAAAGAAGTCGTCGAACAACTGGAATCCATCAACAATAAGGTAATATTATATATTATTTCCTAAATAAGGAAGAAACAACCTAATCGTAAATTTGTTCAATCTAGCTCACTGAAAAAGAAGAAGAATTGCGTCTACTATGTGGCTTTGACTCTTCGTCTGGTCTAATAGAAAAAATTAAAGACTTAATCCAACTGGGAATTGACGTCAATGCAAAGGATGGGAACCCCTATTATGGACGGAATGCGCTCCATTTATTGTGTGCAAACAATTCAAACTCGAATTTAACCGACGCAATTCGATTCTTAATCCAACTGGGAATTGATGTCAATGCAAAGGACAACAATGGACGGAATGCGCTCCATCATTTGTGTGAAAAAAATTCAAACTCGAATTTAATCGACGCAATTCAACTCTTAATCCAACTGGGAATTGATGTCAATGCAAAAAACAACCGTGGATGGAATGTGCTCCATTTTTTGTGTCGATACAATAAAAACTCGAATTTAATCGACTTAATTCGACTCTTAATCCGCGAGGGAATTGATGTCAATGCAAAGGACAACAATGGACGGAATGCGCTCCATCATTTGTGTGAAAACTATTCAAACTCGAATTTAACCGACGCAATTCGACTCTTAATCCGCGAGGGAATTGATGTCAATGTAAAGGACAAATATGGAAAGAATGCGCTCCATTTTTTGTGTATGAACAAATCAAACTCGGTTTTAATCGACGCAATTCGACTCTTAATCCAACTGGGAATTGATGTCAATGCAAAGGGCAACGATGGACGGAATGCGCTCCATTTTTTGTGTGAAAACTTTTCAAACTCGAATTTAATCGACGCTATTCGACTCTTAATCCGCGAGGGAATTGATGTCAATGTAAAGGACAAATATGGACGGAATGCGCTCCATTTTTTGTGTGAAAACTTTTCAAACTCGAATTTAATCGACGCTATTCGACTCTTAATCCGCGAGGGAATTGATGTCAATGTAAAGGACAAATATGGACGGAATGCGCTCCATTATTTGTGTGAAAACTATTCAAACTCGAATTTAATCGACGCTATTCGACTCTTCATCCAACTGAGAATTCCTGTTGTATCCGGTGGCCACGATGCGCGCTCTATTTTACGCGATAAATATAGAAGGACACTTAGTCGAATAAACAACAAGGACGAAATCCTAAAACTACTGGACGAAGCAGCTGTCGTTTGAATCCTTACTCATTTCCTGACGTTGCAATCCGCTTAGTCGATGGTGAAATAAAAATAAGGCTATTGTCTCATATTCGAAATCTTTAACCCCTAAAATTTTAAAATTTCTCGCTTTCTTGGCTGTAACACACCGACTGATTGACTGTTCCTTTCAAAAATGCAAAAATGTGACTGAATCGCCGTGTTGTCAATTCATTTTCCCTTTAGCCAAGTTGAATGCAACTCATTCGACAATTTTTAAATTCCTCGAGTGGTATTAGAGCTGGTAAAATAGATGAGTAAAAGAGAAGTGAAATCGAGTTGAAAGCACCAAACGTTGCCTTGTTGCAAACCGCATGTGCGTAAAATAGAAAATGATAGAATTAACGAGCATATCCAGATGAGAAATACAAAGATTCTGAGTTACGATTGATGAAGTTTTCTTCGTCCACTAAGGGGCAAATAAAAAACAACTTTTTTAAATGGAGAACCACAAGAAAAAATAAACAAAAAATTGAAAATGTTGCAAGGTCAGTCAACACTTATCGTTGGTTTAAAACTCAATGCTAATTTACAGACTGATTTTTGTCCATAAAATGACAGTGAAACAAAACACAAATCAAAATTGCCTCCAGTGAAGTGTCCGCGCTGCGTGACTCACATAAACAGCCCAGCTATTTAATAATTCAAGTGTTTAAATGATTGTTTTAAACCCCCATATTAATTACATCCTGACCATGTCTGGCCATTTGTTTTTAGCCCAATTTTGGGCTTCTAAATAATTGATTTGTTGATTTATTAAAAGAGCAGACGTCTATCGTGAAAATGACAATTCCACTGCCGTGACCTTCAAAAGTTTAGGACAACAAGATGGGAAAAAGCTTATCTTTGATCTTACCCCATTTCTAAATTAAAAACACGTCGGCGTTCTTGGTCAGATCGAATACGATGTCAACAATAGCCCCTCCCCACTCCATGACACGATCAAATCAGAAATGGCGCTAAAATGGCGAAATGTGTCCAGAGAAGAAGATTCTGAAAGTCAGGGCCGATGATTTGTGAGATTTATGTAATTCTTGAAGTGCAACTATTTCTCTTAAATCAATGGAAGGAAAAACCCAAAACGATTGCAATTTGAATAGGAGGTCAAGATTTGAGGCGCTTCTCAAAAGTCAAATTGCAATGAAAAAACAAAAAAACTAAACAAATGTCTAAAAACTGACCTGGAAATGGAGAAGAGGACTTATGTCGCCTTGCAAACGTTTGAGGCAGGATGGGAAAGTCGAAATGTGCCGATGGCGCAGCCAACCACAAATTAACTGGAACACCGTGGGCGTTTAGGTGGGGCTGCTGCATTCCCGCCAAATGACAATCAGCTGATCGTTTTGCCGTTGCTGTTCTTCCCTGCTCTTCTTCTTAAGTAATTGCTGATTGATGAACTGGATGAATAAAAGCCTGTCAATAGATTATTCAGCACCTCAAGTAACACTTGATACATCACCGGATTTCAACACTTAACTGTTTTAGCCGAATACGGCTGAAAACTTTTGTAATAAACACTTAAACCAGTTAGTTTAAGCAGAGAGCCATGCAGAAACGACAAGCCACAGGTGGATGTCGGTCACAATGGATATGATGACTTGATGAAATAATGAGCGCCAACTTTTCGCTCCCCCTAGGAGTGGGGGTTGGGGGGGTGGGGAGTAGATTTTAGTTTTCCTTGGGGGAGGGGGCAGGTCCTAACCTTGTGATAGCGACAGATGGATGGGGAAAGGCCATAGAAGACGAACACAGTTGATTCAGTTTGAGTCAATTGAAATGCTGTCAATGAAGTGGGGGAACTCGTGAGAACTCTTTAGCCAATGGATATCGTCGGAATTTTGTCAATTCTGCACGATACGCCTCATGGAAATGGATGTTGTAGAGGAAACTGGCGGGCTGATAAGGGAGCCCGCCAGTTTTTGTCTGCTACAGAAAGTAAACACGTCTACAAAAAAATTAATAATAAATTAAGTACAGTCTATATCGAGGTCAAATAAAAATTACAAGATTACCTGATAACGAAGGAATTTCGTGATCCAATTATGAATGAAACGGAAGATAATTTCAATGGAAAAAATTAAAACTAAAACTACAATGGGCGAAACTCCGTAAGCCGCCATGCAAGAACTGTTACTACAGAGTAATGGAATACTATTACTCTATTATATTATATAGTATTCTATTACTCTGGTTACTAGTTCGTGTCCAATTTTTTTTTCACAATTTCATCGAACTGGCAACTTCGGACGTTAGCCAACTCTATTCTGGATGATTTGTGTCTAAGGGTCGGTCCCCATTGGCTGTAGTTATGGTACCTCCCCATTCCGAAAAATGGCGCGTGGGACGAGATTTCTGGTGAACTCACCCCATACATTTTTTGGTTGCTAAAGCTAAAGGCCGTTCTGTTATTCTTATTCGGCAACCAAACTGCATTTTGGATGGCACTGAATACGAACGAAAAGGCGACGACGATGAAGGCGACAACGACAACGATGAAACTAATTTCTTCAGGAATTCCCGCGCAATCATAGGATCGTTGGGATATAAATGCCTTAGGCTATGAATGCTGCCATTGCTGAAGTGGGTCGTCTGCTAGCTTGTTTATTTTCCGTTGTGTGCACCGTGCAGGAAGATGCCAACCATGCCGTTTTTCCCAAGGTTTTACAGTGTTTTGCCGAAAAGCAACCGATTTGATTACCTATTAATGAAAAACAACAGACGCAAAGCACGCAAAAACAATTTGTCTGAAGAAGTTAATCGTATGAAATCCAAACCGGTTCATCCCATTCGCGATATCTATCCGTGGAAAAACAAACAGCAGTTTGTAGATCATTTGGCGGAGAACGTGATTTATAACAAAGGTATTAGGCTATGTTGAATGCAACTTTCCTTGGGAAATTTTGTTCCATCTGTGTTATTTCATGGTCATTCAGATGGACTGATAGCAATTAATAAGCCATATGGAGTTCCATTGTTGAAAGATGGTTTAATAAAAGGCCCAAATGAAATGATGTTTTCCATAGAAGAGGCTTTAACTCCTTTGGCATCTCTGCTAAATGTTGAAAAACTCTTGCCAGCTAAAATGGTTGAAAAATTTGCCAGTGGAGTTTCGCTGTTTGCTAGTCAGGAGAAAATGGTCGACAAAATACGACAAAGCTATATCACCAACAAAGCAAAGAAGATCCATACATTCAAGTACCTTGCTGTCACCATTGGAGAACCCAAGCCATCATCTTCAAGGGGTACTGTTGGCATGGGCTTCTTTGAGCACCAGGGTATTGAAGGAAAATTGGTATTTGCTAGTTATTCGTTATCCAGTTGCATAGTTTGACTTTTGTTACTTTTCAACAGCTTGCAATCATGAAAGATTACAGCAACAGAAAGGTCGCCGATGGGTTAGTACGCGAATTCCGAGTCAACTACAAAACCTTGTCTCGCGGAGATGAACCTTGCAGCCTAGTAGAAATCGACGTCTCGTCCGCCAAGAAGCATTTTTTACGTGTCTATTTGGCTCACTTGTTCTCACCTATCCTGGGCGACCATATCTTTGGCAACCGCGTTCAAGAAATTATGGGCAAGCGTTTAGCCATTAGTCCCCTCCAAGCTGATAATTTGTCAATTTTTCAGAAAATACCGGCTGGAATTTTAACTCGACTCAAAGTAACTGAAAGTTGTATAGTACCCAACTGCCTTCACCTTAGTCAGATGACTCTAGCAAAATTCGCCAGTCAAGATTCCGATTTGGTGCTTAAAGCTGACCCTCCTCCATGTTTTCAGTACATCTGTCAGACGTTTGGTTTAGATCTGCCGACCGACGAGTCGGTTGTATTGACACGTGAATAAATAAAATATCTTTTCTAGTAATTTGGTTCTGTTAACAACCCTTTGTATATTAAAAGTCGCAGTTTTAATTGTCCCACCCCCAGATGCCGTCAGCCCGAATTAATTCTTTATTTTCTCGCTTCTTTCGCGTGGCAGCGCTTGCTTCTCCTTTAGCACGTATCCTTTGCACTGCCTGCATATTCTGCCGCTTTGTTATGGTACTTTTCACTCTTTGTTTAATGACATCCGGGTGGATGGTGGACATGGATGCTGTGCTCCCTGTTCCGCGGTTCTTCGTTTTTATTCCGGACCAGTCTGTTAACATTTCTGAAAGCTGCTCCACGTCTTCTGCGTCTTCTATTAGCTCTTCGCTCCTTGCTATAGGGACATAATCCCGATCAAGTGGCTCTTGAACTTCATGTACTGCTGGTATAAGATCGTCGTGGGGCTCATCAATTCTATCCTTTCCACATAATAACTGTTCCGAGGTCAACTGCATAGGTTCTTTCACATTTTCAACTTCTTCTGCAATTTCTTGTGAGATTTTCTCGTCGTTGAAGTTCTCGCGATCTTTTTCAACATCCACGTCCCCGTCGGATTCTTCGTCATAATCTCCATCCAATTCATCTTCAAGTTCTTTGACATAACCGCTGGCCGCAACTTCCACATCAATGTTGGCCTCACGCCTATTGAAATTCAATTAGAACTATTATATTTCAAGAGACTATCAAATTAAACTCACACAACGTCCGTAAAGACTGGATAGGCTTCGCCCTCAAAATTGAAACGCCGCTTGAAAAAATCTTTCAGGCATTTTACATCGCGGTCGAAAAATCTAAACATAAAACCTTCTTTTAAAAAATGCCGAAAACGCATAAAACGTGAAGAAAATTTACTGTTCTGCATCGGCGTGGCTCGTGGATACCATTTGAGGAAAGTCAATTAGAATAGGCTTCTCGTTGTCGTCAATCATGATGTTGAACTCGTTGAAATCACTGTGGATCACACCGTGATTGGCTAATTTTAACAACAAGTTCATCAATTCTTCAAATAGAGCACCTGGGTCTTTAAGCTCTCTCAGTTGGCACCTGCATGGAAGATTCCTCATTTAAATATAATTTTTCACGTTTAAAAACAGCAAAGGAAAAAAATATAATTACAGTGGGTAGCCGTTCACTAACTCCATAAGGACACAATGACGATTAAAGTCAATGGGTTGGGGAACAGGGAATTCACGTTCATAAAGGGCTTTCATGTAAGCAAATTCGCGGGTGGCAGAAAGCCGAGAAAGATAAATCCAGGAGGCGTTGTTGCGATGCTGGTGATAGTCCCTTTTTTCTTTGATCTTACGGAATGAAGTTCTCCCTAGTCTAAAATCAAAATTTTTAAAACTGGTACTGATACCAATGAGTTGAAAATCTTTAAATCACCTATGAATTTTTAGACACAGCTGTTTTTGTTCTTCATTACCCACAACATAAACATCAGCTTCTTTTCCCACACCAATCTGATTACCAAAAGAGTGCAGAACATTCTTCTTCACAAATGTTTTGAGAGCCAAAAAATCATATCCCAAATTTGTTAAACGATAACCATCATCTAAGGTCAAACAAAGCAGAAATTGAAATTTTTCCTCATACAATTATTGAAAAACAAATTGCCTTACAATGTTTTCCTCTTTCATATGCAACCAAACGTTCTTTCGACAATCGCATCAGAATTTTGTGGGCTCCACCTCCTGCAAGCTGGGCAATTGTGGCAATCAGCTTCATGTTGACAAGTTCGTGATTTTTCATGCCCATTTCAACCTGTCAAGCAAACCGCGAAGATTGCTAAGTATTTCCAAGTGCATAAACTATGTTACTCACGGCAGTCAAGACACGATAATCTTCTGTGTTTAGGTAACGTAATAGAGAAACGTTAATTTTTCCCATTTTCCAACTAAAAATTATTACATACACGTGACAAACTGTTACACTATATTTGTATCTTAAATGGATGAAGCACATGCATTGCCAATAACATAAGTAAGTCGTCTGCTCGCACTTGTCGCAACGCAACGCCTGTGTGCTACGTTGAAATATTTTGTTCAACTTTTCAGTTCTTTGAAAATGAAATGATCTCAACTTTTTTTGCTATGTCTAAAATATGTTAAATTTTCTTTTTAATTTGCATGTGTACATAATATACTATAGTAAGATCTTCAAATGAACTAGCTACAACGTTGTTTCAAGTTGCTGTTTACTGAAAATCGTATATGTTCGTTTTTTCGTGAAACTTCTTGCTTGGTGCTGGAGATTGATAAACAGCTAGATTTCCAAGGTTAGTAATTTTTTTAATACTGTTGAAGAATTTCCCATTTAGAGCTCAACATAATGAAAGCTCTTTTTTGAAATATCTAACCATTGGAATTAATTGGATTTTGTGATGGAGGCGGTTCCACAGCCTAAAAGACTGTTGTCGCTCTTCCCGGGCTTTTATGCAACATTTCATCGGCGGAAAAACTGTTTTCAATTTGTGTTTTCTTTTTGTTTAGTGCGAAATGGCGTCAAGCAATGACGATGAGTCTGATTCAGAATACGTGCATCCCAGAGGAGTTCCTCATTTCCCTGGACACGAGAGAAGATCCAACACACTGCCCATTTGGGGGAATGAAAGAACAATGAATTTGAATCCTCTCATCCTGACAAACATTCAAACATCTCACTACTTTAAAAGTATGTTTAGTTATATTGCTACTTGAAGCTCTTGTAAGAACTTTTTTGTTTCCAGCAAATCTCTCAGAATTAAAAACATACCATGAAGTGGTTGATGAAATTTACTACAAAGTTCAGCATTTAGAACCTTGGGAGAAGGGTAGTAGGAAAACTTCTGGACAAACCGGAATGTGTGGTGGGGTAAGCAAATACTTTTTCTGTTTGTTTAGTATCTAGCCTCAATGATGGATGCATGTTCCTGTAGGTCCGTGGAGTTGGAGCTGGTGGAATTGTTTCCACACCCTACTGCCTATTGTACAAGCTATTTACATTAAAATTGACTAGGAAACAACTTATAGGATTAATCACCCACTGTGACTCTCCTTATATTCGAGGATTGGGTTTCATGCACATCAGGTACATCTTGCACCAAAATCATTGTGCTATTGAACTCTTCAACATTACGGCCTTCTTTGTTAGGTATACTCAACCTCCTGCTGATCTCTTTGGTTGGTTTCAGCCTTATTTGGAAGATGAAGAGGTAAGCATATCAGGTTTCAAATCAGCTCTCAAGTGTGTTTAGCTTTTGTTCCGATGGGGTACGGGTCTGTCACGATTTGTTCAAATTGTACAAATGGTGAGTTTGCCAATTTATTATCTATATATCCAGTTGTACCAAGGCCAATAACCGTTCGAATGCAACTGATATTGTTGTTCTTCTTCAGAAGGTTGTCGTATGATACGCGGATCTCTCAGTCTCTCTCACACCCGCTAATTGACCAAATTGACAAGTAAAAATACCCAAACAGAACAACCAGTTTCAGTGGTTTTTTGTTGTTGTTGCTCTGTCTTTACGTGTTCGCAATTAGCGTTTCTGCCAAAGCGTCAAACTAATGAAGAATCTTTGCATGTTTCTTTTGTGGCTTTTTCTCGGTTTCGCCACAGGAAATTGACCCTAAAGCTGGCGGCGGTCATCCTATGACAATCGGGACAATGGTCCGACAGTTACTTACAAAGCTGGACTGGTACGATAGCCTCTTTCCCCGAATTCCCGTGCCTATTCAGGTACCAATACGTTTTTTGGTTAATTGTTGGATTTCATATAATATCAAGTTTTTATTAGATCAACATCGATCGAGAATTGGCCAAGAGTTTCCCTCCCGCCCAGCAACAGAGAAGTATCCAGCAACCCGAGCCGCCTGTTGCCATGGGCAGAGATCAGCGCGATTGGCGCCGTGAAGAACGTCCTTCTCGTTCGCCTCCACCCCGAAGGGAAACGTACCCACGATCACGCTCGAGATCCCGTGACAGGGAGAGAATTCGCGATCGAAGTCGAGAAAAAGACCGCGATAGCAGGTATCGCTCGAGTCGCGATCGTGATAGGGACAGACGAGATCGTGATCGTGGATCAGAAAGAGATAGCAAGAAGAAATCGTCTAGCCGACAGCGGAGCAGGAGCCGAGATCGAGACCAACGAAGAAGACGGGATGATCGTCGCTAAATGAAAATAATTGTTTTTTTCTTTTTCACTTATCACTGTAATTTTGCGCTTCTTCTTTTTTTTAGTTTGACATCCCACAATTGTGTAATGAATGGTTCGATAACTCCTCGCTGTTTACATTCATCGTCGTGGGATTACATTTCTTCGATAATGGAATTTACTAGCTATTGTTTTAAGTCAGTTATGGTATTTAGATTTAAAATTTTATTTCGAAACCGTTTGATAACAATTTGACGATTACAGGTTTAAAATTGACGTTGAAAGAGCATAACGTAGAACAATGTAGTCATTTACTTGCAGCAGGCGGACTTGCATGGACAACTGGAACTGCATTGGCAGTTACCGCTGCATTTGCATTCTGAAACAGGATGGATAGCAATTTAGTAGGGAAGGTTCAAAGTAAAATGAGATCATTTTAAATGGCTTACCACCACCAGTAGCGCATGCGCATGTGGCTGACGGGCATTGCGCGCAGTTGGGTCCGCATTTGCATTCGGTTCCACACGAGCATTTACCTATTGGGGGGCGGGGGGAATCGTGGTTAGATTTCTTAATGGCAATCACGGTATTTCAAGTCAAGTAACAGTTAAAAAATAAGAAATTTAAATGGTTACCTTGGCAACAATCTTTGGTCATGTTGATATTGTGGTAGTTTATCAGCTGGTGTTGGCAGTAGAGGTGCTGGGGCTGGGTTGGTTGTTGAGAGGGTGACGAGGGGTCCGTTCTTTATAGGTCGGACTTTGGCGTGCCGTGTTGAGAGTTTCTCAGAGCGTGCTCAAACAGACGTGCCTGACCGACCAATCAACGGCTTCCCAACATGTCGAAGGAACCAATCAGAGCGTTGTGTGGACGGCACTCCCGAAAGACATTGAGCTACGCGCATCGTTCTCTTTTTTTTATGGGAATCGTTATCTTCTACGCAGATAGTTCTGGAATTGATTTAAACGACGATTGTGTAATAGAACCAGTAACTTAGCTTTTTTTTGTTGCGTACGTCACATTACGTAGAACATTCTAGATGTATTATTAATTGGCAAACAATAAAACAAAGTAGGAACCTATAAAATAATCGATTCTTCTCTATTAAGCCCGAGCAGTAGGAAGTTTGTTTTAATAACATAAAGATACTGCATTGTAAAGAATTTGTACTGAAAAAAGCTTTTTTTTTTTATAGTCGAAACTTGGCATATTTGTTATGGTCATGCAGTCATTACGTAATAATAAACGCCATCTAACGTTAATATATGAACTAGCTTTATGGCGCCTTGTTAATTTCAAAAAAGGAAAAAAATGTTTGTCCTGAACTCGTACTAAATATGTTTTTTACTACGTAGAACTACTATAACGTACTAGTGTCTCTAGCCTTGAGACTCGGAAGCTTTTCATGGTACTTTTAAAAGTTTCGAGAAATTTTACACTTAATCCATGTTCATCGAAATGGGCATGTTAAGGACTTAGATTTCAAAAGGCTAATTAAACAAAAAAACTTTTATTGATGATGAAAATAAGTCACGTTGTAACACAAAATACAACAATCGTGAGAAAATCTTCTTGTAGGTAAAATTATTTGCTTCTCTTATTGTGTGATTTAAATAAAGAAAATTTCATTTAGGATTGTGTTTCGAGTGGTTGTGTACTTTTTGGTGAAACATTCGTTTATGCTGTCTGCTGGTTTTGATGAATGAGGCTTTTCCTGGGTAAATAATGAGTTTGTTGGTGGGACAGTTTGTCACACTTTGCACAGCTCCCAGCTGCTGGTTATGTTTGCAATCTACTAGAACCATGTCTCGTTGGAAGCACAGCCTGATCTCTGACAGGTAAATGTTCCCAGTATCCTATTGATGAAGAAGGTTATTTTTATTTTACACACTAGAATATGGATAAAAATAAAGCATTACTTTGTCATATTCACAGCTAAGGGATGGGATGGCTCCAATTACATCTTTCAATGCTTTATGAATTAATGTCACATTGTATCTTGTTGACATTGACGGGACAATCATGTGCTGTGACAATATCTTTGTTATGTGGTAATTTTTAACCTGTAGATGATATGTTTATGATGATGTTTGGATGGATAGAAATAGATGTACCACTAACCCATTGAATTCCCTGGTTAAAATAGAGTTGTTCAGATCCAAATTTGGGATCAAGTGCAGCACAAGTGCCATGCTTTTCCCATTCGTGCTTCCACAGAGAATCTTCGGTATCGTTTCCATGGATGTTTGGCCAAACTTTGAGTAGTTGCGGCCGAAGAGTTCCAAGTTGATCAGGATTGAAGATCCATGTCCTGTTACAAAAGAAAGGTCCCTCTTTGCCGTCCTGATTCGGCCTGCCAAGGTGAAATTAACATTTAAAAAACTATTTTCATCGCCGTGCCAAAGAATTTTTTAACCAGATGCCATGAATAGTCCAAACGTGATTCTCGGGCAAAATGCAGGTATGGCCCGGCTTGCCTTCTTTCCAGATGAGACAGGTCGTCACAGGCCAATGTACAGTGAAAAGGAGCGAGTCCCATTCAGACAATGATACATCAGTCCGGACAATATCAAACATTACCCTAGGATGCAACAACTCATTTGGTAAGAAAACAACATTTATTATTGTAAATTTACCTAGCCTTAACTGGCGGTTGAATAACGGCTAAGACGCATGCCACTGCAATCCATTTCGCAGTTGTCATAACGAAAGCTGTTCAAATCGCACTGTTTTCGTCGTACGAAATGCGACAGTCTTTCGTCTTTGTTAACGCCGTTCCAACTTTTATTCGTTTTCATTTCCGTTTCAATCGCCCTTGGCGTAAAACCGCAACCAATCAGAACTATTCATTCATAGCCCACGTGATCTATCTGGCATTTTTGTAATTGTGCGTGCTATGGGATTTCTTTCTTCTCGTAAAATCAGGACTCGCATGTTGATGCAATAAACGAATAGTTGGTTAGTCAGGGTTATGTGAGATAGTTTACATCATCGATCAGCTAGTGTTTACGTACGACCTACTGAATGCCTTCACCATGTAAGATTTGAATTGCTGCTCGGATCGATGGCATTGTATTTCCTGTAGTGGTTTGATTAGATTGGCAGGTCAAGCATTTTTTTACTGCTTTTGGAAAGGAATTTTTGTCAGATTCCGGTCAAAAATTAGGATAATGGAATTATCAATTGGAGCAAAGGATCTAACATTTATGTGGATGCTAATGTCTTTTGTTTCCAAGTCAGCTTGTTCTGGGTTTATTTTTCTTTCTAGACAGACGTACGCTGCAAAACAAAATGAATTGATTACGAAGTTTAATTTAACTAATGAACGAAATTTATTCAAAAGATAAATTCAGCGCGTTAGTTCTTAACTGTGTGTTTTTTTAAGGTATTCTGATTAGACGCATCTCATTTATCTACGGTTAAATGGAAATAAAGGATTCATGTAATGTTTTATTTTTAATATACAATATTTTATTTATACATCAACAGTAAAACCAATGCGACGGTAGGAAAACAATGTCCATAGTGTATGTTTCTCATGACGCTGCTGGCCAACAAAATAACAATACTGTATAACATAAATACGATCTTATAATTTTAATAATTATAAATTTAACGGTTTCCCTTCAATATTTAATTACTGCTTTTGTTATTGGTTACATTTTTTTGTGTTGTTGTTCAAATTCAATTTAGGCAGGATGATTCGTCCGTTTTCGGTCGTCGACTTGGCCGTTCCATTGCTCGTATTACCAGGTAACGGCTGCTGATTGACGGGCTTGTGATGTTTGTGATAAGGAACTGAAACCGATACGGTAAGCGAACAATTAAGTCCATTGTTGTTTAGATTAAAAAATGTTGCATAAAATTTACTAAAAGCTGCGCAGGGGACACCCGTGTAGCAGGCGGGCGGCAAGGTGGTGTAGGCGTACATAGCATGAGGACACCGTTGGGTGGTGTGGGTGCATTTATCAACTGACAACGTTCTACTTCCAGTCATGGATTCTGATGCCATTTCACCGTACATTGCAGCGCCACTGCCCGGTTTTTGCTGAATATCTTCACGATCTGTAGGCGCATCGACCAGCGGCAATAAGGTTCGGCCGCCTTGCACCAATCTCAGCTGATCTGTTGACAAACAATTTGAGAGCGATTTCATTTGGTGTATCGAGAAAATCAAATCGCCTTACTGTAAAGGTAAACTTCAAGTTGTTGGAAGGAATACGATCCGTCGTAAGGACGTAGTCCGACAGTGACGGCATCTTTACGGAACCCATCAATCAGCCGTTTGGCAAAGACCTGCTCGTTAGCCTGTCCGATGCGAATTTGCATTTGCTTCAAATCCAGCAATTGTTGGAATATTTTCCTCTCCAAATTGTACCTTTTTGTTGGGAGGGTGTAAAAGAGAAATCGTTGAACTTCATCAAGAGCGTCATGTCAGTGAAATCGTTTGAGACCTTCGTGTTTTGGCTTGGGCCGCGCGGACGACAGAAATGGGAATTTCCGCTTTGTACTTGACGCGTTCGTTCGCGTTGGTCGTTGCCGGTGGATTGGGGGAGGAGCCGTCGTTTTCTGCCTGCCGTTCGGATTTGGTCCGTCGCAAGAGGAGAAACGTCCGTTTCCTATTCGATTCGACGTCATCCATCAACGGCGAATGGGTCGTCGTTTGATTATTCAAACTACCCGACGATCGATTGGAATTGATTTCGTTCAGGTTGTTGCCCTGAATCATGTCGTCCTGCGGCCGCTCGGATGAAGGCGGAGGTGACATGCGGATGTGTTCCAGCATGGCAGCCGAATCTGTCCGCCGGACCACGGCGGACGCATTCGCCTTGGTGTCTTCTTCCGAACGGCCGAGCAAGTCACTGAAACCGGAATCCTTTTGACCGGAGCTCTCCGTCCCAACGTTGGACAGGATGGATTGCGATCGGACGGCCAAATCGCAGACTATTTCATTCAATTTGACTATTGGCTCTAAATGGACCGTGTCGATGTTGTTCAATCGGCTGGTGCTGCCCTTGTCTCGTCCGCTTCCATCGCCACCACTTGCGCCTGTGCCGGCAGCGCCACCGTCGGACACGTACTGCGACAGATTGGGCCTCTGCTGCTGGTGATACCGAGATCCGGTGAGCTGTTGCTCGTCGTCGCTTTCCGATCCGGAATCATCCGAGTAGCGCTGACGAGATTTCCATCGAAGTTCCTCGTCGTTGGGTGGCGGCCGAGGATCCGTCAGCGATCGCCTCTGTTGTGCTCGACGTCTGATCCTTCTACGTCGCAATCCGCTCTCCGTTTCGCCCAGTCTCATATCAGCGCTCGATAGCTGGACCTGTTGGGGGTTTTCAAAATTGTACTTAAATTTCAATCAGAATTAAAATTTAAAAAAAAAGAGTTGACCTCTGCCCCGTCCCTATTTTCGCTGAAAAAAGATTCTTCCACTTGGGTTTGAGTGGCGCTGTCTTCCAATCGACTCACTGTCCGGCTCTTATGGCCAGCCAAATGCGGCAGGTGAATCATGGAGGATCTCCCCGACATTTGGCTGTCGGTCGGATAATCCATCATCTCGGCGTGATTATGAACCACAACAGACACTCGCCGCTGATTCTCCGTGTACGCCCTGGACCATTCAATGATGAAGTATTTTCAAACACAAAAACAAGAAAGAATTGAGTACTGGCTGAGGGCACGTTGCAAGGCCCGACTGTCTGTGAGTTTGGCGGCGGCCAACCCACCGTGCAGCTGAAGGAATTTGGCGCAGCCTCGGTTGCCTCGACGCAGGGCCGCGTCCAGTGGCGTAATCAATTGCCCTCTGGCCGTCCGCATGATGCAATTGATTTCGGCTCCGTGATCAATCAATATCTGTCAATTACAGCCGCCGAGAAATAATTTCGTTAAGATTTGCAACGAATCGACAAACAAATGAATGCACAACAATAACAAACTTGGGTTCGCATGCAACCGGACATGAAATAATTGTTCAAAAGCAACGGCGGATTGTGACTGTACGGCCAATCCAAATCCAAAATGTAGTCGATACGGAGGGAGTACTACGACTAATATTGCGCTCGTCATTGATGTCAAACAACAACGAGCGAGTAATGAGAGACGGCGGTTCCTATTTTTATTTTTTAAACCCGCCCTTCTAATGATTGCCCTATATGCAAGAATTGCGTGTGCAACGTTGCCGACGAACCCGATGACTGGACATGTACGGACAATCTATTGCCGTATACGGTTTCCTCAAACTATCGACAATAATGGGGGTAAAAAAGAAAAAAGGGGGAGGGGATAGATGCCAACTTGAATAATCCCGGCTGCTATTCATAGAACTAATGAGGCACTTGATTGGGAAAAATCAATACGTTACGCAAGTGATTGAAAAGCCGTGCGTAATGCGAAACGTACCTTGCACATTTCCACGTTGTTATTGATAGCGGCGATGTGCAATGGACTTCGGCCGTCGTTATTGACCACGTGAGCTCCGCTCATGGCCATCCCGCTGACGACCGAACTGCTCCCGCACGCCGATTGATCTCCAAATTGCTGCTGCTGCTGCCATTGGCGCAGGATCCACAAAACGAGATCTTTGCGACCGCAGGCCACAGCCTCGTGCAGTGGCACGTCCCCTTTGGTGCTCCGTATCCACAGATCGGCTTGATGCTGGACAAGCAGCCGCAAGGTTTCCGTCTGTCCTTTGGTCGCTCCGCAATAAGCCGGTCTGCATTAATGATGAAAAACAATTTGAATCATGGATCATTTGAACTATCTTTAAAATGTCAGCGGAACAGTTGAACAATTACGTTCTCCCTTTTTTGTCCTGGTGATTGGGATTGGCTCCGCAGTCGAGCAAAAGCTGGGCGCAATCGGCGTGACCGAGCGTGACGGCGTAGAAAAGGGCGGTGCAGCCGTTGGCGTCGAGCAGATCCACTTCGGCACCGCAGAGCGCCACCAGCGTCTCCAAACAATCGCTGTGCCCTCGGCTGGCCGCGCAATGCAGAGCTGCAACCCAAAATCGACAACTCGCCATCAGGAGAAATGTTCAATAAATGCGACAGGATACACGACAATCATCAGCATCGAACGTATCTGGCCTACACATCCTATATCATATTACTAGATGTGACATGGCACGATAAAAACAAAACAACAAAATAAATAAAAAAAAAGAGTTGTCCCTATTATTCAGCGTATCGTTTTTGGCGGAAGAGAACACGGACATTTCACATCATCCACGGGAAATGCAAAGGTTTTATTCCCGCGTGCACCAACCGCCACCCTGTCCATCCGATCCGACTGTGCCTCAATCGCTACGGGGCCCTGCCAAAGCGAACGAGACACGAGCAAAGTACTAGCGCATCATTACGACAATTGCTTACATGGAAAGGCAGTGCGATTCTTGCGGCTATTTGGCAAAAATATGTTTCTAGACATCAATTCGGAAAAAGGAAAGACATGGGTGCTAATAAAAATGAACCGCTCTCTTCCGTGCGGCGGACGGTGATGTAAACAAGTCCGTCCCTTTTAAAAACAACCGTCTTTTCGAAATTGAAATGACCGCAGCAAGGGACACGAGGACGCTGAACGCGTGACTCACGATGCCAGGATAGACCAAGGACATTATCCACTTAAGAGCTCTTCTGCCTCTCTGTGTGTGCTCTTGCGATCGAATTTTACGATCCGCACATAAAAACAGCAACTCAAGGTCGACGTCCCGACTGTTAAAACCTTTGATTTCGGTTAACGTTGTTAACGACGTTACAAAGAAAAGCTTTAAAATCAAAACAATAAAGTCAGAAGTAAAAGATTGTTTGTGTGTACCGGTAAGTCCGTCCTTATCGGCGGCCATGACGGAAGCCCCCGCATTGGACAAGGCTAAAATGGCATCCGCACTACCTGTACAAAAAACATCAATAACAAAACAACATGGTTATACACACACACACACACACACACTTAGTCATTAATTTGATGGACGTCAAAATGGGTTCCGTTCCTTGGCGCACTTACGGTCTAACCCCGCCCGCAGAGCAAACAGCAAACCGGCCATTACGCAGTTTGTGAAAGGCTAGTACGGGCCCTTATCATCCAACACATCAATCGATAACACCCCTTCCCTTCCGTCCCATTTCTTTTTTTTTCTTTCTTCCTCTTTAAAAAATAAGAACCGAAAGGAATCAAATAAGATGCAACGACTCCAAAACATTTTCATCAACGGCCCCAAATGTTTTGAATTGCAAAAAAAAAAATAAAAAATGGCTACACAAACCCAACAGGTCATTTACATAAATGTAAATCTACTAGCCAGATGAAAAAGTTTGCTTTCAAAGTTGTGGTCATGCGGAATACGGACGCACGTTACCAAGTACAGCGTAAAAGATATACCAGAACTAGCGGCCCAGAGGAGAGGTTGGCGTCCGTCACGATCGATGACGTCCACTGGCACGCCATGGTTGATGAGTTTCTTCAGAGCTGAAAGGCCCGTGTACCTTTGGCTGCTGCCTGGCCCACCCAAAGGGCCGCCCGCGCTGCCCGATCCAATCATTTTCTTGCTGTTGCCGCACATTTGCGCTGCGTAATGGATCGGATAAGCCCCGTGAATGTCTTCGACCGAGGCCTCCGCTCCGGCTTCCAGGATGACATCCAGAGCTTCCAATTCTCCGCAAACGGTGGCCCAGTGGACGACCGAATGGCGTTCGTTGTCCAGCAAATTGACTTCGGCCCCGTGGTCGAGCAAGTACCTCAACATGGTGCGATTGCCGGCGATAACGGCCAAATGCAGCGGAGTGTAACCTTCCTCGTCCGGCTGATTGATGAGCGCTGGATTGGCTTTAAGTAACAACTGGGCAGCATCGACCGTCGTGTTTTCGGCGCAATAGTGCAACGCTGTTTTGCCCGTCCTATCGCTCTCTTTCACGCACATTGGCTATACGCGATTATTTAAAAAAATGTGCGAAAACAAATGAAATGCCAATGATTGATTTGAATACGTAATGCGATGTACCTTGCGCTGGATGAGGTGGCGAATTTGTTGGGTATCGCCTTGTTGGCAGCTGTACATCAGCGGCGAAACGCCTTCCATCGAAGCCCTCGAGGGCCTCGGCGCACTTATTCGGCTAATTGGATTCATCGTCCTATTCGTGAAATGGCGTTACTTATTGACTGACTCTTTGTTTTTTTGGTAACAACAATTTTTCATCCCCGAAAGTCGATTGGATAAAGCAATCAAACGCGCTACAACAACTCTAGGGGTGGATCGATAAGGAAAACAAGGTCGATAGTTTTACGGGTTTTTTTGCTTCTCTTGTCCAGTGAGTCGAAATGCCGGATTGCCCTCTGCGACACCAACAAACGCACGACTGTCAAAATTATCGTTGATGTTCGCCCGATGTACGCATAAAAAAAGAGACCCTCTGACGAATGGAACAAAAAAAATAAATTCTTTTCGCGGTCATGCCGGACAAAACAAATGGCCGATTGCTCGACACACACACACACGACGTACATAACGCAGCGTGACACAAACCGATTTATCGATCTGATTGTTTGTTTGTGTTTGCTTCAGTTAGCAATATCTATGGACATACCCATCCCCTACTTTTTTTTTACTATTCCAGGTTATTTGTTTTGTTTTCGCCATCGTAAATCGCGTTCCGGGCTACTCTTTTTTTTTCTTTTCTTGCCAGGCCCATCACAAATTATTCGTGTGACACGTAATAGCACGTTTTTGGCTTTTTCTTATGGCTTCGTCCCACCATTTGGGCTGATCAAACTTTAACCGATTACACCGTTTCTATTAAATTGTTTAATAATAATAATAATAAAAAAAAAAAAACTATAAAATAAAGGAATTCAACTTGCCGATTTTCGCTTGGAACGTGAAAATGCGTTGAAGATCCCGGCTTAAAAGAAAACCAAAATTCAACCGTCACCGCATGGATGACGATCCGTTAACATCCTTCGATTCGCTGATTGTGTTTCTATTCCTTTTGCCAGAGGACGGTAGTGTAAATGTTTTCAAGGATCTTTTCGAACGTAGACACACGCACGAACACAGACGACCACACACACAAGGAATCACCGACTAGTTGGATTCGCTGGACACGACCTACTGACACGGAATAATATTTTTTTCTTCCAGTACAGTCGGGATGAAAAAACAAAAAAAAAAACAAAACAAAAAAAATCATTTCAACGACCGTCAGCGCGCAGGTATTCTCTTACCTTCACAAGTTGGCGTTGCTATGGTAGCGTGACCTATACACACACAGTCCACAGTCACCCACGTACGCATCTTATTCGATTCGCAACGATGATGAAATGAATCCATCTAATCATCCATCTCGTGTAATGATGGACCCAGTTTCACTAATTGCTAAATGGCACTAAAAGCATCATGGCAAAACTTCATCGGACCAGGGGAGGGATTAGACACTGATTCCAATCAGGCCAAAACATGCGTTTCATCCGTTCGCAGTAACCTTTCAAGTTAATCAATTCACCTGCTGCCAAATCAAATTTCACTTCAATCAAATTCTAGTCAGTTAATGTAATGATATGGTGATATTACCGGTAAAAAGGGGCTCGTAAGGACAGCCCGGACTGTTCCACAAGATTTGGGCTAGTATACCAAACATGGCGCAATCGACTTCAATCGGCTGGTCCCCCATCAAAAACGACTTCGTCCCTGAAAATAATGTCGTGAATTAATACGCTGCCTCAACGATGGCGGTGGGCTTACGAATACTTAAAAAAACATACCTAGAAAGTTGGAAATGGCCCGCAGATCCTTCAACCCCATTTCCATGACTTCAGATTGACTATGACGGCCCATGCCTTGAGCTGAAACTTGAGATTTCACTCTGCTCACTACGATGGGTCGTAAATAGCGAACAGCGAAATGCAAATCGGTTTGAATGAGCGGTAAAGAACTTCCTCCATTATAAATCCATCGCCACACCAGCATGACCCAATAAAGATGGTCTTCCGCCATGATCTGAAAAGCTCTAGCGACCGCCTTGTCTTCGATTGATAAATGATGACTCAAATCCTTGTGAAATGTTTCGGAGAGCAGTTCAAGGCACAGCTGAGAGTCTCCCACCTTTTTTCCGTTCAGAGTAATCCAAGGAGTTTTACCTTTGGGTCCCATTGGCTCGTCAAAGTCGTTCTGCGTATTAATCGAGTTAGAAAATGAAACAATCAAATGTAGTTGGAATTTGTTTACCTGGTACGCAATACCGGCAATCCGGAGGTAAGTTTCCAATTTGAGAGCAAATGGAGAGATACATGGCGTTAATTTGCCTCTCTTCAACTGGTGGAGGATAACTACATTGCTACCATCTTTACCTTCTAAAGCAGCAGCAGCCATTTTTTTTTTAACCACGCGAGATAACGAACGATAAGAGCACAATCAATGCACCTACGCTGTTTTACGCAATTTTACTGTTCTATTGCATTTGATCTACATCTGAACAGCCTTCTCATACATTTAAATTCTTTTTCATAAAGAGGAAATAGGAACATCACATTTAAAGCGAAGCGTGAAAGAGAATAATTATTGCCTGAATGAATTAAATGCGAGGAGGATTCAGACAACGATCCCAGTCAGGCCAGAACGTTTCTTTCATACGTTCGCAATAACTTTTCAAGTTGCTGAATTCGCCTGTGTTCAATCGGTATTTCAGAACGAAAGGAAAGGTTAAGATTAAAATTATAAATAGGCAAGAGGTATCAGGGGACTATTTAATATTACCGTTCGCGAGTTGTTCAAATGGTGAGCCGGGGCAGTTCCAAAGCAACTGACTGAGAATTCCAAACACGGCACAGTCAGCTTCGATCGCTTTGTCGCCCATCAAAAACGGTTTGGTGCCTTTTGTACAGTTAGAATTGATTACCAATTGATCACTTTACAAAAGAATTGTTGAATAAAATACCAAGAAAGTTAGAGATGGCTCTCAAGTCCTTAACACTCATTTCAATGACATCTGCTTCTGCATGACGACCCATTCCTTGACCGTAGGCATGTCCTTTAAGTTTTTTTATCGCCAACGGCATAATCAGGCTGAAACCTATAGGAATATTGGGTTGAATCTGCCATAGGGTCCGTCCTTTGGTGTAAATCCAACGCCACAGAAGCAAACCCCTAAATCATGCGATTTTCTTCAAAACAGATATGCTATCTCACCTCAATTTTTCCTTATTTACCAATACAAGTGTTCCTCAGCCATGATTTGGAATGCTCTAGCTATGGCTTGTTCTTCAGTTGACAAGTGTGCGCTGCAATCTTTATGGAATTTCCTGGCCAATAGTTCCATGCACAGCTGGGAATCTGAAACTTCGTCTCCATTTAGGGTAATCCAGGGACTTTTACCTTTAGGTCCCATTGGCTCTTCAAAATCACTCTAAAAGAGAACAACTATAGAAGATTTTCTATGGTATTTCGAGATATATCCCTGATAAAAGCCATACCTCGTAAGGAATGCCAGTCATTCTCAAGTATGTTTCCAGTTTCAAAGGGAATGGAGATATACTTGGTGTATTCTTTCCTCGTTCAAACTGATGAAGTATCACCATATTCTTTTCAACTGAAGCCCATTTCTTTCTACAAACGTGCCAGTCCAAGTTAAACTTCACGACAAATTGAAAAGTAAACGAATCAATGTCTTACCTACGTTGGGCTCTCTTGTACGAGACGTAAACCTGCCCAACAAGATAAAGTCCAGCAATGCCAGTGCCAATGACTAATAAATGCTTGCTGTGATTAGAAGAAAGAGAATGTTGGAACGCAGACAAACATTCGATTGCTGCATGTTTCATTTTTAAGCGCGCAAATGGAAATGGACCCTAATTTACTTCTCAGCTGACTCCACAATAACCCTGAGGCTGGATAGACCAGGAACCCTCTTCAAGTAAACAAGGAGCCACCTATCGGGCCTAATGATATGTAGGGATATTTTATCAAAAATCTATGAATTGATTTATAAAAGGCTATCGTGGAATCATTTAAATTAAAAGAATATATTTAACCGACGAGAAATGGAGGAAGCATACCTGTTGTGCAGCAACATCAAATTATACGGACACGTAGCTTGTCTGTTACTCCAATAAGGGTCGTACTTCCGCTTTTACCGCCTTGACTTCATTATGTTTTATGCTTAATCGATTATATAAGCTTTTTATGTTTGTATGCAGTTACACATTTTTTCAGCTTCTAAGACACATAAACATCATATTGTGACAGCTGTCTGTATAATATAGAGTTTATGGCTCAAACGTTTTAGAAGACAAAAGCAGAACGTTTAAAAAATGAGTGCATATCATTTGAAGAATAAAGCATAGTTTACGAAGGTCGTTCCTATAGAGATGGTCGAACAATTAGGGCACAGTGCAGACTAGGAATACCTTCTTTGCTTATATGGAGGAAAAGAAGAGAATCTAAAGGGGAAATCTTTACTGCTGGCGTTGCATCTCCGCCGCTTTTCGCTCTGCTTCGACAGCGTACTTGGATCCAGCTACTGTCTCGAAGTTGCGTCTTCTTTCAGAAAAATGAGGCAGTGTACCAGTAGGTGTACCCTGTAGAATTTTCATATCCATAGAATGAAGAAAAGAAGAGGTTTTTTGTTGACATGCTGTTTGACATGCTGTTTGACATGCTTACCCAATTCAATAGAGAGCCACTGTCATCCACTAATACAAATGTGTTGAAAGTTGGTGGAGTCCTAAATCAGATAGAAATTTAAATAGAGTGATAAAACATATTTGTATGTAAAGTAAGTAATAATGTACCAGACGAGTTTGAAAGCGATCCGCGATTTGAACTGGATGTGGGCTACATCTTGAGGGGGTTCCTTGTTACACCCTATCATGCAAGTGCTCCATGAGCCACCGGGTCCCAGTTCTTCGATGGAAGCGATACGGATGCCTTCTCCCAGACGATTGTTGTACGCAATACCAGCAACTCTGCCTTCATTGTTGTTGTCAGCTTCATCTCCACGCATTGTGGTCAGATCACACTATAATTAAAACACATGTTATTTAGAAAATCAATTTAGCTATCGTTCAGAGCACTGGTCCTACATGATTGAAGTCATTGAAAGAGTGTCCAGTGTAGCCTTTTCCAGGTCTAACATTTGGAAGATCTCTGAGACCGCCAGCCCAAAGAATGGAGCGCCTAACAGTTTCCCAGTCCTGACTCAGTTGCTCAGGTGTTAGGGATTTCACTCTCTTCTGAACATTTTGAAGACGGGTGACAGCTGTGCCGGGATACAGTGAATCAATCAGATCATTTGAAGAGTTGATTTGTGATGTAGATTCCATTTCTCTTGTGTTCTTTCCTCCTTCTGCGATGGTGGGAATACAAGCCTTTGCTGAATGTGTGACGAAAGCACTTGTTAGCAATAGGCTAAGTCCTAGAGAATGGATGTTATGGGAGCTAATTTTACAAAGAGTTTGCATGTTATTTCAGTTTGGGTTATATTTTCACAAATGACTGAAACTGAGCATAAGCCTACTAGACGAAATTGGAGTCGAGACTGATTTGTGCTTTTGATTAGAGTTTCCGGTTCCGCCAATCACAGTCTCCAGATCCACAACAGTTACATAACACAGTTCTTATGTAATGGGTATATGAAAAGAAATGTTAACTGATATACTTTTTAAAGCTAATTATAGATTTGAAAATTAATGGCACACCTGAAAATTATGGAGGTGTGTTATATTTGGGTGAATGAATGCTAACATAATCGAGTTTTCAAAAAACAAATTTGACACATAGGACGATTGGTACGTTCGCCATCTGTTGAGGTAATCAGAAGCAGCGGATCGAAACATTCTGTGCGCCAATGAAACAATACAGTATTTTACTAAATTCGGTAACATTTCGTTGGGCAAATTAGCGCTAAAATATGAATTCTAATAAGATATATGGGTTTCTAACTAACTAAATTGAATTACCTCTCGTCTTCTCCAAACGTCGGGTGTCCATCGAATACGACCTCCGGAACGTCAATGTTCAGAGAGGGACAGGCAAGAGGCATTGATCCCAATCTGACCAGAATCGATCCTTCATCCTCTCGCAAAAGCGTTTCAGATTCGGCAGTTCACCTACGACGTTGTTAAAATTAATCAAAATCTGAAAATTGAAATATTAAAACTAATGATTAAAGATACTGTTCAGAAGACGTTCGAATGGAGATCCCGGCATGTTCCAAACCAACTGCGCCAGCATTCCAAACATTGCGCAGTCCAACTCGGTAGGTTCTTCACCCATGAAATATGATTTATTCCCTTCATTTGCAAACAATTCCTTACTAGTAGCAACGTAATTGTATCAAAGATTCACAATGATGCAATACCTAAATAATGCGACATGGCTCGCAGGTCTTTTATTCCCATTTCTATCACGTCTTTTTCAGCGTGACGACCCAATCCTTGTCCAATTGCCTGACTTTTCATTCGTCTGCATACTAGCGGTATTTTCAAACTTAAAGGTGGAGCAAAAGTGGCGTGGATCTGGCGAAGGGTCTTTCCTTTCGTGTAGACCCATCGCCATAAAACTCCCGTCCTTTGTGTAAAACGTAAAAATAAGTAATATTATTTGATTGAATAAATACATTAGCAATAAAGAATTTACCAATAGAAATGGTCTTCGGCCATTATTTGAAAAGCTCTGGCCGTCGCTTTCTCTTCAGGAGACAAATGGCAACTAAAGTCCTTTTGGAACTTGTCGGCTAAAAGTTCCAGACAAATTTGCGAGTCTGCAACATCTTCTCCATTCAGTGTTATCCAAGGAGTTTTATTTTCCAGACTTTTTGGCTCAGTAAAATCATTCTAATATAAGTTTGGATGACATTAAATACGAAAAGTCGTACTTGTTGCAAGAACGAACCTCGTAACGGATGCCGGCCATGCGTAGATACGTTTCCAATTTCAGTGGGAATGGTGAAATGCTTGGGGTGAATTTGCCTCTGGGAAGTTGGTGCAGGATGACCACATCCTTCGGCGCTGAATTCCATTTCTTCCTTTAAATTTTCAAATGAATTTGGCAATGAATATAATCAACTCTTTTTAGCAAACTTTTTGTTTGCATTATTTTTAAGACCTCAGCTGAGATTTCTCGCGAACGGCGTAAATTTTGCTGGCCAAAAAGTAAAGACTTGCAGCCACGCCTGCACTTGCAACAATCAGACCACGTTCATTTTTCCAAATGGCAGTCAACGATTCGATGGCTTGTTCCAGCATTCCGGCAGACTTACACGGGCAAAAATGGCGGAGCAAACAATCTGAAAAGAGAACACGATGAAATCAATCAGATTGCAGTGTATGTGTATGTGTGTGTATGTGTAAGTGTATGCGGTACGTCGGCATAAAGATAAACGCCCAATTTAAGTCAATATTAAACAGACAAGATACGATGCCAAGTCCAAAACTAAGAGACCAATAGAAATGAATGTCTCACGCTTCGATTGCCATGCCCTTTTGCTTTGTGATGCCATAGTTCTTTTTTTTTTTCGCATTTATCCCGTTGACTCCTGTCTAGCGATCCTATTCAACGTTTCGTTCAACGATACATCGACATAAAATGTAAAAAGCAAAGTCAGAAATGACGAGAAAACATTCACTGTACTAAATAAAAAACAAAACAACAAAAAAAGCGGATAATTAAAGAAAAATCATAAGATAAAAGCTGAGCCAGATGACTAGGGACATCGTGTGAAACGCAAATGTGTACGAAAACGTCCATCACTCATCAAATAAACGTAACGGGTTTCACCATCTTCTTTGCGAGTTGACTAATTGTTTGTTTTTTTATTATTCATGGGTTTTAACCTACTATCTTTTATGTAAACATTTATTTCCCCTCGTCGTAAGCTTTTGAGTTTTGACGCAGTTATTACTATTACAATGGCAAGTGGGTTTACCATATTTCGTCATCCGAGTGTTGATGGTAATCATAAAAATGTCTCTAAAAAAACCCACAGTAGATACAGAACGCGAATTATTTGGGTTTTATAAAAAGGGCGGTGCGTCCGTGGCTAACTAGCAATCGAACAATAAAAAAATAAAAAACCAATTGGGAATTTAGAGAATGGCTCGATTTATTAAGATGCACGTCTTTATCGGTTGTCTTGTTTTGCTGGCTTCCTGCTGTTGTTCCATCAATGCTTCAAACGTGGAAGAACAGTTGCTGCAACTGCAGGATAGCTTTGTGAGTAACAATTTCTTTTTCAATCATTTGAATAATTTATTAATGGCCTGTTTTTCCGGTTCGAATTTAGAATGAAATGCGCGGAAGTTTGGCGGAAAAGAGCAGTCGAATGGACGCATTGGAACTTCAAGTTGCTCAGTTGACATCTCAAGTGATTCAATTGCAGCGCGTGGAAAATCAAAATGCAAGTTTTTCTGCTAATCTTATTTTGATTTCTCAATCACTTTTGCTCATTGCATTTTCCCTCTTCCTGCAGAAGATTTTGATGGAAGAAATCGCCCAGTTGAATGAAATGCGAAAAACAAGAGTTTTAAATGGCATCAGCAACCAGCCATCGACTAACGCCATCAGCCAAATGCCAACGTCGTGTGAGGACCTAAGTGAAATTGGTCACACCTTGAACGGACTTTACTCGGTCATGGGAATGAAATCAGTGGAGAGCGTTTACTGTGACTTTTCAAATGCAACAAACGATTCAGGTAACATTAGACTTTCATTATTCTAGAAATTAGAAAAAAAACTCTGAATTCCATTCGCCTACAGGTTTTCAGACATGGATTGGCCACGTCGATGTCAAATCAACACCAACGTATTTCTTTGTACGCAGGAGTGACTATTTCGAAGAATTAGGAACGCCAATCCTGTTCGACATTGAAGAGCTCAATGTGGGTGCGGCTTACGACAAAAATTCTGGAATTTTCACGGCACCCGTAACGGGGAAATATTTTTTTACCGTCAGTGGATTGGGATACTTTCCCGGATCAATTGTCTCGTCTAGATATCACATTCAAGTCGGCCTATATAAAAACGATGAAGCAATGGCCTTTGCACTGGCTGACGAAGTCGAAGTCGGCTTTCAATACGAAACATTTTCACTTCAGTTAACACTCGAATTAACCAAAGGCGATCAAATTTCTGTTCGAATTCAAGGTCTGTCGCCTTATGTGTCTTTGAGGGCAGGAATGTTTACCCAATTTAACGGTTTCCTATTGGAAGAAGATATTACGCAGTTCCTTCATATGTTGTGAAACCAACTTGTATGCAAATAATTGGACAGCAGATCTCTCAGGGTATCTGCATTCTATGTTATCAAACCGAAAACCAAGGCCAATCAGTCGATTGAATACAACATCCAATCTAATAAACTAGCAAAAAATGAATGTCTGATCGAATGAAGCATGACATACAACTAGTTTGATTAAGTTTAAACAAGGTTAAGAGGTAAGGTAAGGTTTAACAAAACAAATACCTGACAAAATATATCAAAACAGACTTTGTCGAGTCTTCGAAAAACAAAGTTGGTCTCTCTAATCTTTGATTTGCAAGAGGAAAGTATCCTTTCCAAATTACTTTGAAATTTGACGAAGGACAACAATTTCAGAGATTACTCTCATTTCATTATCTGGTTGATAATAAAAATAGAAGGCAATGCACCAAAAAATCATCAATCTGCTATTCAATATTGTTACCTGTAAAAGTCAAATAACATGAGAATGTGGTTTACAATTTTAGCAAAGTTAAAGAGCCATAAGAGATCTCAGAACCGGAAGATCGCTGATCGTATAAACGTAACCAGTTTCAAAATAATCTTTGCGGATTCACTACTTGTTTGTTTGTTATTACTCATGGGTTTTAACCTTCTATCTTTTACGTAATCATTTATTTCCCCTCGTCGCTAGCTTTTGAGTTTAGACGCCGTTAGGTTCTATCACGATGCCAAGTGGGTTTACCGAATTTCGTCATCCGAGTGTTTACGGTAATCATCGAATATCTCTATGAAAAAAAAACCACACTAGGTACAATAAACGCGAATCGTTTGGGTTCTATAAAGAGAGCGGTGCATCCGTGGCTAAGTAACAATCGAACAATAAAAAAAACAAAAACAATTGGGACTTATTAGGAAATGGTTCAATTTATTAAGATGGACGTTGTTATTTGTTTGATTGTTTTGCTGGCTTCTTGCTGTTGTTCCATTAATGCTTCAACTGTGGAAGAACAATTGCTGCAACTGCAGGATGGCTTTGTGAGTACAGTTTCGTTTTTAATTATTTGAATAATCCATTAATGGCCTGTTTCTCCTGTTTGAATTAAGGATAAAATGCGCGAAATTCTGGAGGAAAAGAACAGCCGCATGGAAGCTCAATTAGCGGCTCAAGTGGTTCGATTGGAGCGCGTGGAAAATCAAAATGCAAGTTTTTCTGCTAATCTTATCTCCATTTCCCAATCACTTTTGCTCATTGAATTTTTAAAATTTCCTTCCTGCAGAAGATTTTGATGGAAGAAATCGCCCGGTTGAATGAAATGCGGAAAACAAGAGTTTTAAATCGAGCCAATGGCATCAGCAACGAGCCATCGACTAACGCCATCAACCAAATGCCAACGTCGTGTGAGGACCTAAGTGAAATTGGTCACACCTTGAACGGACTATACTCGGTCATGGGAATGAAATCAGTGGAGAGCGTCTACTGTGACTTTTCAAATGCAACAAGCGATACAGGTAACATTAAACTTTCATTATCCTAGAAATTAGAACAAAAAGTCTGAATTCCATTCGCCTACAGGTTATCAGACGTGGATTGGCCACGTCGATGTCAAGTCATCGCCAGCGTATTTCTTTGTGCTCAGGGATCAAATTTTTAATGAAACAAGAACGCCAATCCCGTTCGACATTGTACAGCTCAATGTGGGTGCGGCTTACGACAAAAATTCAGGAGTTTTCACGGCACCCGTAACGGGGAAATATTATTTTACCGTCAGTGGAATGGCAGCCTTTCCCGGAACATATATTACGACTAGACTTTTCTTTCAAATCGGCCTGTATAAAAACAATGAAGCAATGGCCTTTGCAATGGCTGACAATGTCAGCGACTACTATGAAAACGAATCGTTTTCATTTCAATCGACACTTGAGTTAATCAAAGGCGATCAAATTTCGGTTCAAATTTACGGCATGTCGCAAGCTGCATCTTTGATGACAGACACGTACACCCAATTTAACGGTTTCCTATTGGAGGAAGATATTACGCAGTACCTTTATATGTTGTGAAACCAAGCTTGTTGCTGACAATTGCAAAGCAGATCTCTTAGGGGATCTGCATTCTATTGATAACACCCAATACCAATGCCTATCAGTCAATTGAATAATACAATTCATTCCAATGGAAACTAGCAAAAAATGAATGTCAGTAAAGGAAAAAAAGGTGACATAAAAATGCTTTGATTAAGTTCAACTAAGGTTAAGAGTTCTTGTCATAGGTAAGGTTCGATTAGACAAAAGGAATACCTGACAAAAAATACCAAAGCAAACTTTGCCAAGCCTTAAAATCAAGTTGGTCTCTCTAATCTTTAATTTGCAAGAGGAAAGTATCTATGCAGACTTACCTTGAAATTGGACGAAAGCCAATAAGGTCAGAGGTTACTCTCATTTCATTATCTGGTTGATAATAAAAATAGAAAGTGATGCACTGAAATGTATAAATCTGCTATCTAAGCCCGTTGCCTGTAAAAGTAAAATAACATGAGAATGTGGTTTACAACTCGAGCAACCACTTTCTACAAATTAGAAAACAAAAAGTATAATAAGCAAGTCAACTTCAAAAGCATATTGCCAATAACAAATATATTTAGTTTCTACTAGCCACACATGTCATTTAGTGAAAAACTCGACACGTTGGCTATGATGAATCATCTATTCATAAGAATTTAGTTTACTTGAGCTATAACTTGATTAAAGCATCGTCTAAATCTTAGTCTTCCTTCTTAATTAGCTTAAAAGATTAGAATACCTAAAGAAATACTGCCACTTTTTTCGACAAAAAGATTTCAACGCAATTTTCGCACGTCACATGCTTGAAAATAACGTGTCAACTTGCAAACGACTAGGTAGTGATAAAAAAAAAAAAAACCCAAACAAAGGAAAAACCTGGCGCGTAAAATATGTACGCGCCATCTCATGGCCAGGTGTTAAGGTGTTAGCACATTATGCAACAGTTTCACACAACCAAGAATCAAATCTTGATGACACTTGTCAACCCAATAAACTTTTATTACTTTTACTATCTTTATTCATGATGTACGCATTTTAAACATGAAAGAGAAATGTAAATTGTTTGTTGAAATTGGAGTTGTTTCCATCTACATGTCAGTCAATAGTTCATTACTCATTATTAGTACGTGGCACCTTCAAATCACGAATTGGCAACTTTGGATAATACAACTGCAACACGTACTGAAGAGAACGAGTCTCATTCGATACGCATCATAAGTATTTTGATACTGAATTGGCTCACACATGCAAGGTTAATGATAGATCAAGTAGCACATGATTTAACGAGCAAGAATCCAATGAATATCACTGAATCATATTAAATATTAGGGAATTAACATGCAGGAGCTGATAATGAAATAGAAATACTTGTCCATGATGGCTCTACATCAAATCCCGATTCTGTGAGGACGAATTCCGACGCCGCACTGAGACGGCACAGCTGCCACAAATCCTAAGCTTTTCTTTCTCAAAAACTCAAAAAAAGGTGGCACGCATGACGGGGCGTACAAACAGAAATCTTTTGAATATAGAAAATCGCTCGGTGTCAATCTACACACAAACTATAATGACGGTCTAGAGTTGTTTGTTCCATCAGCTTTTACCTAAGAAAATACTAAGGTTCTGCATATCTTGTGGGCGCAACGAGAAAGTCATGTTGGTATCACATCGGCGTGACAATGCTGCATCCAACATATTCTTCGTGGCTTTGCCTTCTCGTCACCTTGATGACGCTTGATTTGTTATCGGGTACGTTGGCCATTGCATATTCGTAGTCCACCATTGGTAGCTGCGAATCCGTTCCATCTGCTGCGACCGCTGTTTGCTCCAATCGCAAGAAAACGGCATGGAAAATGCCGACGCCGAGAAGAGCTCCCACATGTGGCCCGACCAGGAAAATCCAGAACCAATTGTAGCTGCGGAAGCTGTACATTATCTCAGTTAGAAAGATGCGATCCAGACAATACTAAGAGATTAAAGTTACCTAAATACGCGCGGTCCCCATCCTCCGAAATACGTGACTAGCCTGGGAGCCAAATCACGAGCCTGTTGTTCAAATATAATAAACGAATATAAAAAAAGGAATGATTCAATGAATTTCATCACGCTGACTGCACGCTACGGTACCGGGTTAAGAGCGTAGCCTCCGTTGGATCCGTAGGCCACGCCGATGGCCAGCAACGTGAATCCAATGTAGAGCGGTTGCAAGAAATTCGGCACTTTGGAATATCTCGAATTGGTCACGACGCAAATGATCAGCATGAAGATCATGGTCGATAAAATCTGTTTTCGGAGAAAAGAAAAGAAAAAAATAAGCGACTCTTCTTAAGAACAGACCATTTCCAATGTGTAAATTCTACTGCTATGCCTGCGAATAAGAATACCTCTTCCATTAAGCCGGTAAGAACAGACGAATAAGGGGTCGGATAATTGGCGAAAATGGCTGCCGAGCCGGGCTCCGGTTCCGATGAATTGGAATTAATTCGAAACTCACCGTCAACCTTTCTAACAGCTATGGCTTCTGCAGTGTTACGAACAATTCAACGCCAGTCAGGTTCAATTCTTACGATTCCATGTCACCCTTATGTAATTACAACGTACCGTAGTAAATGCCTAGAACAGCGCCAGAGGCGACCAGAGCTCCAGAGTACTGCGCTAACCAATACGCAGGTAGCCTCTTCCAGGAGAAATCCTTGGCTACGGCCAGGGCCATCGTCACGGCCGGATTCAAGTGACCACCTAATTCAAAAAGTAAACACTAATTGAATTGATTGCTGCCCATTTGACTCAACACTTTGAATAGAAATCAATCCGCAGTAGGAAAAACTAAACAATAATTCCATTGCGTGAACACGTACCTGATGCTTTGCCCGAAACGAGGATTCCCAACGAGCATCCCAAAGCCCACCCCCAATTGATGGTGAAGTAGTCGCCTTTTTTGCCGTTCGTCAATTGCGATTGAGCTACGCTGCCACTGCCGATAGCCTTCACGCAGTCATCAAAATGAAAAGGATTCGGGTTTTATTGAGTTGTTGTCGATGACCTACGATATATACGGCCACACGCAAAAAATACTCACGACAAGAATGAAGGTGCCAACAAACTCCGCCAAAACCGCCCGAGCCAGACTGGGCATATTGCAATTAGAAGGCAATTTGTCGTCTCGTTGGTTGTTCGCCATTTTACGCGCCAATAGTCGAATTCGTAGTCGATGTTGGTTGTTCTTCTTCTTTGCAGACAACATGCAACAAGGAGAATAAAAGAAACGTTAATTTCATAAACAACAAAATCCTAATAATAATTGGTGAATGTAGAAAAAAAAAAAACTACTAGCCCCGTAGCAAAGTCATTTGATGGCATGCTTACATTTAAGATTTAACTATGAGCAACAGAAGGCAAAGGTGGAATGGCAGCCGAACCAGAGTGAGCCAGACGCGATGAAAATGTTGTAGGACCGAATGTTTGGAGTTCTCCTCGGAATCTGTACGAAAGCAGTCGGTCATCTCCTTATTAATAAGGCAAACGAACGTGAACGGCCTTGGCAATGCTGTGGTCAATAATACGTGCCGTTAGCCAATCGAAAATCAATAAAACGCGCGCCGGTGGAAAATCTGGTCACAACAAAAGGGAAATGAGCTGCGCTGCATTCATCACGGCCATTAATGAACGTGTGGATTCCACATCAACGTGACTTGGCACACACGACGACTACTGATCAAATGTTGTTGTCAAGAGAAGGCCCCGCCGATGACGACAATCCATTCGTAACCTACGATAAAGCGACCGCTTCCTACTTTCACCCGCTCCTCAATTAAGGAGAGAAACTGTGTTTGTGCTGTTGTTGCAGGCGGCGCTGCAGCTCGCCAGGAATAACAAAACGGATTTGATGGACATTGGCTTTGCTTCCCCTCACGTACGGACGAGCGTGTTGTTGTTTATTCCGCAGGTGGTCTCGTATACGGTTGAAAAGGGAGCAGAATGTATTCCCATCGTGTACGTCCATTTTCATTTGTTTCCATCGTTTGGCATGACCAAAGGACGACTGATTCATTGACGCATTTGATTAATAAACTAAGACAAACAATACAAGTGAATACAAGTGATCATTGAAACGCGAATCTAAACGCCAGTGTCTCTCTCTTTTTTTTTAAAAGCTATTGCGTCAACAAAGTCCTCAAACGTTGTAATACGTAACACACATAATGTCAACAATCTGCGATCAACAGACATCAAATCTAACCACAAAACAAGTTGTTGGTATGTCTTACCCGTAACGGCCCGTACCCAATTATATTCAACAGCTAAAAACAATGAAATCATAAGACAAAAACATCAAATACAATGCGGCCTGCGTGGACACGACAATAAACCTTAACGAGTCATCAACAAGATGCCGCATGTATATGTAACAGGTCCAAACGGCCGTTTGTCAAGTTGGTTAGTAAACGCAAAAGAGACGCACCGTTCATGCAGTTTTGTTTTGTTTGTTTTTAAGGACTTAGTTAAGCAGCCAAAGGCGCAGCCGATCGCCATTAAAAACTGAAGGGCGTTCATCCCGTGTGCGTATAGAGGGAGGACAAAAGGTCGTAGAGAACATCACCCAATGATGCAAACACATTGTGCGATGCCCTTACGTCGCGCCTTTCAAAAGGAATTTTTTATTTCAACGAGTTTCGAGTTCGTTACGTTGATATGAACGTAGAGCTACGAACTAGGAAGTGTGGCTAAAAGAACTCGATTGCATATTGACACTGAAATTGATAATAATTGGATTTGATGTCTACCTAATAAACAAAATGAGGGAGAAATGAACATATTCAAAAAGATTGTTTTTCGTATTTAGGTCATGTTTAATAAAGTATGAACGCGAAATGCTTCTGACGACATTCACGTAGTCCCGTGACTTGTCTCCCAAACGAACGAAAAGAGGAAGGCCACGACCTTTGTTTGGCCTTGCGCGTTTCTATCCAACTAACAGAGATTACAATCTCGAACGCGTTCATTCAAGTTCATTTTTACTGACGATATTTGCGCAAACAAAACGACATAATGAATCGGGGCTACGTTCCAAAAAATTCGTTAATATTCGAAGCCAAAAATCGATAAGACGTGATTAGCATTGGTGACTTTGCAATTAACACTTGCACGCGCATTTCGACTTCTAGTCACGTTTCTCTAACGGAGGGGAAACCAAGGACGTTAATAGCAACTAAGATCATTAGGACGGTTAACCACTGTAAGTCCACTCAGTAAAGAAATACGACTTAATCATTATCCTATATAGAAAAAAAAATTTTCTTTATCGAGTGAACGCGTAAAATAAAAAAAACATTTATCGATGATGACCAATTTAACAGGTAATTAGGCAGGGATCGAACCCGATTGAATGTAATCGGCACATTGCCCCGCCCCGAAAAAGGGAAGATTGGATCGGTTTGCGCACCCCGATTAGGCAGCCAAATTAAAACCCGACGGGATTCGGGGAGAAAATTCAGACGCCACCCAAAACCTGCCCGAAATTTCAACCCCGATTGGCCAAAAAAACAAACAAAAAAAACAAACAAAAAAAACAAACAAAAAAACACCTTGATTGACAAGAAGCCGATTCCCTAGCGGTAACGCACGTAGAATTAGATGCATTCTAAAACGTGTGGAGATCTACCGCAAAAGATATCGACGTCGTAGCAGTTTCATACAATGGCCAACCATACCACTCGTGCTGTCGTATGAAAAATTTACTGGATTCTGCACTGACGACGACAACTTAGTTATAGATCTGGGACGAATCGATTCCCCTTGATGTACGGACATCACGTGGACCACATCTGTAAAGCTATTTCTGAACTCCTTTGCTCCTCTGCTATTAAAGTCATGAGAAAGCAATTATTTAAAAAACAGACTACAAGCTAGTGCGTGACTTGACAATGGCCATTCCCTAAGCAGATGGCGGAAATGACTTCGTCACAGCGAGAGAAATGGCACGACAATTGAAAATTCACAGGGCACCTGAATTTTACATGATATTCTAACATGTTGAAGATTTAAAGGCCCGATTCCACTTTTAAATAAACGGCACGACAAGTCAACGATGTTTTCATTCGTGGTGAATGTTGTTCCGATCGATTGCCGCAAACCACATTACAGATACCTGTAGTCTACTCAATGCGCTGAATTGATAAATAAAAACTTGAAGCATCCTTGTGGTAAATTTGGTAAATAACGCGTTATGCGGAACAACTCCGATTGATTACATATAATACAAAATTATTCGCATGGCGGATTGGCCCGCATTGTCTTTGCAATCGCATTGCTTGAATATCCAATGCTATTGACGATGCTTGGAGTGGCGTTGAATACGGGATTAACACTGTCCACTAGAAATGCAAAGTCAATCGGCTGACCGCCAGACAAACACTGACATAAGCGATTCTGGCGTAATATCGGGATCCGCACAGTCTTCCCTGGTTTTAGAAAAACGTTCAATCTTTCGAGAAGGTTCCACTTCGTAGTTGATAGTCTTGATACACCAACCAACCCAATGTTGACCCGTCCGTGTGTCAACCAAAACGTTTGGAAAAGGCTTAATAGAGAATGGTAGTCCCTTCAAAAATATCCCTCCTATATTTTGGAAAAAATTATGCCATAACCAATTTTATTTTCCTGTTTGTTACGAATTGACATTATAGTACCCATGAATTTTGGTGTTGTCTAGAGTAGATGTACAATTACATCTACTTCAGACAATCATTCATTGAACTCTCACCCCAACTAACTAGTTCCACTGAGGTAAGAAACAGGCAAGATCACTTAGGAAATCAGTAACTCAAAAACTGCTTCTACCTTGTTGTTCCCAGTTCAAAAGTGACTAAATGAAATTAATCCAAACTGGAGTTATTACAAGAAGCAAAACTGAGGCTGATTGGAAAAAAGTACCGATGAATTAGTAAACCCTCATTTGCTCTGCACAAGAGCACACAATCAAAAGCTTTAACAAAGCCAAATGAATGTTTACACCTTGCGCCTTCTAAACGTCAATGTGGTGTAAAAATTGGACTGACTGTACATGAGAAATCAGACAGCAGAAAAACACCTAAATGGCACATTGCCCAACATCTTTATGAATTAATTTCTACATTCCATTAACCATGGTCCAAAAGAAAACTAAGAGGAGAATTACAGGAATATGATGATGCAGCTATAGAAAATAGCAATGGGAAAGATGTGGACTTACCCAGGCACTTGACTTATCACCTCCAATTTTTTCTTCTAGAATCCTTTCCCTGGAAGAAACACATGACAGAGAAAAAATGGGATGCATTCCTTGTTGTGTTTCGTTTGTTATTCCAGCCCAGCTACCTAGTAAAGAAAACAATAAAACTACTCAATACCACACCTTTTCAATAGGCAAAACATGTGGTTACTATTACGAAGAAGAACAAGATGTGGTCTCCAAGTTCAGCAAAATCGAAAATTGTAGCTGCTCCTCAAACACTGCATGGATATATAGTTTCCTAGGCAAAAAACTGAATTAGAGTTAAACATGACTTATGTTTAGACAAAAAACCATACCGACTACCTCACTCATTAGTTCCTTGACCCACAGTTCACTCGGTGTCCACACCCCTCCGATGCATACCTCCGATTATTAATAAGAATGTACAGAGGGCGACTGAACTCTGAACAAATGATCCATCTCCTCGTTTTATTTTCGTCGATTAGCAGAGTTACTATGAAAAGAATAGGAGAGCTAAACATATGATCCGAAATGATAAGTTTTCACAGCCCATCGTGGGAAATCGGGCAATGAGATCAAATCCGCCATGCGTAGCAGCAGACCTCATTACCTTTCAACCATTGTGTCATTGAAATTGTATTAGGCGGGAAACGCCATTTGAGCTCAGAGTGGAAGCGGTGCCAGCCTCACGCCTGCTAAAGAAGTTGAGGAAAAGAATGTAATCGAGATTTTGGAGATTGCAGAAACGAATCACATACAACACATTTTTAAGTACACTACAACAACAAATTTCCTTCCTCTTGCAATTTGCAAGATGCTTCCATTAAAAAATGTGGTGACTCGATGGCAACGCTGTCACACTTCCCCCATCTTTGTCTCGAAATCTGGCTGCAGCAAGGCGGCCGTTAAGTTTCCACTCTTCCTACCCCACTGGAAGGGACGGGTGTGTTCCGATGAAACTAAGAAACCCATCGTTAGAGATCAACTCAATTCCTTTTTTTACATTTCCAACCAATGTCAAACAAAAATAAAAAAAATCCTCCAAACTTACAGTCAGAAAGCCAAAGTACTTTTGCTCATAAGGCATTGCTTTTCCATGTTTTTGATGATTAGTCTGAAAAGTTCATTGAATTTTACGTCGCTGCATCAAAACATGTGTATTGTGGTAGTCTAAGACACAACTGTAAATTTTTCATTGATGGGATTATTCAACATTTGGAAGTTAATTGGACGAATTGAAGTTTCCTCAAAACAAAGTACAACCATCTTTTTCGACAAAGCTTTAATTTTAGTTGTCCATCTTTTTCAAGGCTTTTTCTAGACTGTCGAGGAAAATGGATGCATGATGAGGTTGGAATACCAGCGACGGACGCAAACGAACAGCAACAGGACCAGCGCCACCAGACTGGACCCCTACAAAGTTGATGAATTCCTCATTAGTCAAACAGCAAGAAGATGAGAAGAAGAATCGATTCATACCCTCGACCTTCAACTGTTCGACCAGCTGGTCGCGTTTCGCCATGGAAACGCAGTCAAAAGCGCAGAAAGTTCCACGCCCCCTTACATTTTTCACGACATTTGGATACCGATTTCCGAAATCCTTGAGTCCATTCAGTAACAAGTCACCTATTTTTCATTGTTAACAAATAGGTTTAAATATTGCCGCCCCATCAAACAGAAAACAAAGACGAACCAGTAACTCTGACGTTCTCAATCAGCTTGTCACGTTTAATGATTTCAACAACCTTTTCCAACAGGATGACTTTCGATGGCTCTCCCATCCACGTGTTGAAAATCCTATATCCTTCGCGAGGTCTGCATTTTATAACAATCGCAAAACAGACAATGAATAACCCACAATTTGTTTTCTAGGAAAATCAAAATTCAGTATAATAGGGGGAAAAACTAACCTGAATTCGGGAAGCGAAAAGTATCCACCAATGAGCATCTTCTTTGAATACGTCACAATATCGACAGGGTGATCCAATTTGAAATGGTCGTGGCACCAAAATTCGCCCGTTGTACCTCCGCCCGTTTGTACTTCGTCAATGAGTAGCGCTGCTCCATTCTGTGGAGGGAGAACAAGGTAAACAATAATTTTCCATGGAGCCAGAGTCACACGCAATTCAAGACAATGATAATATACCTTCTTGGCAATTCGTTGCAGCTCTTGGAAAAAGGCTGGTGACGCGTGATGATCTCCGCCTTCAGATTGGATCGGCTCGATGACAACTCCAGCGACTGTTTTACCACGTTTGTTGTAGCGATCAAAAAGCTCTTCAACTTCCGCCAAACAGCGACGATCTTCTTCCTCATTCTCGCGCACAAACTCTTCTAGGGGATACTGCAATTACAATACAACGAGTAAACTGTAGGTAACGGTTAAAGAATGAAACAAATTGAAATTGTAAAATTAACCTTGTAGCGAGGGAAGGTACCAATTGGCCAGTCCTTTGTAGGGATGTCCAGTTTGTGGACTGGCTTGGTATGAGTCGTGATCAACGTACCGAATGTTCTTCCATGGAAAGCGCCTTTCGTGATTGAGCAAGAGCGTTCATTTCGTATGGATTCAACGTTGTAACGTGTTTAATTATAAATACCTTTGAAAGACAATAGGGTCAAGTCGGAAACTCCGGGTAATTGATTCATTATGCAACTCGTCTCCTCCTCGGGGGTGTAAGAGTTATCTCCCCTCTGCTTCCTGCGATACCAAACGAAAATTGCTTTGTACGCATTTTCGTTTGAGCACGAACCACACGCCATCGTCGTTACCTTTATTTTATTATTTATGTTTTTATACGTGCAATAGGTCGGAAATTAACAATAATTACGGAAATCACAACTAACCTCTGTATGGCCTTTGGGGGCAATACGTAACAGAGAATTCTGGACTCGCTGAGGATAATTTTCACCAGGAAACACACCGAGGGCAGGTCGGTTGATGAATCTTTGAGAAATACAAGTTTAAACATTGCCGTGCACCGACGTGGAAAAGAACAATCAAGTTACGTTCGGATGTTTTCCTTATCTTGCAGGACATCTAACAATTCAGGGTGGTTGTAACCCAACGGAATAGAAGAAATTTGAGTATAGACGTCCAGCAGAATATTTCCATCGACGTCGTATAAATAGTTGCCTATGCTCTTTGAATAATCAGCAAACAATTGCACTGCGTCCGATATCTGCGGATATAAATATGGCAATTTAAATGTTTGTTGAAAGACTAGGCAATTTGAACTTTTAGATTAACAAATAGTGGAATTTTAATTTAAAAAAAAAGGAAAATGCCAACTGACTTGAATTTTTTTCATTTCTGACAGCATGGCCAGAGATCGAGGACCTGGAATTGCTGTTTTAACGAGAGGCCCTGTCGGTTCTCCAGAAACAAACGATGACAAATATTTGACATTGTTTGCCAATAGACTCGGATTGTGCGCAGAGCATTTAACCGAATTAAAAGAATTCAAAATTTTCCGCCACATTGTGTTGTTGCTAGGCGATGTAAGTCGACTTGTCAAAGGAATAAGACTTTAAACTTGCGTGTACAAATGCGCAATACTTGGTCAACTGTCGCAACTTGCCCCATATTAATACAGTTTTGTATCCGTTTTTGAGATAATGGTCGAACCAATAAGGAGATATCCGAGAGGGATTGTTATTGATTTAACCTAGCTACGAAGCACAGAAAGCTTAGTTCTTGATAGTCGTGTTTGTTTACAAGTATCTTTAGTTGTTTTGTTCCTGTACGTCAAAAAATCTTGGCATCAAAGTTCAACCTACACTGACAGATAAAAAAAAGCACCTAAGGATGAAGGGAGATTTGCTCACCTATTCTAAATCACGTTGGAGGTTCTAGATTACATAAGCTATATAGGAACTGGTCCGTGTCGAAATGGGTCTTACAATACAAATAATTGGGCGGTACCAATGTTTTCGAAATCTGAGAAGTTAAAAGAAAAAAACGAAAACAAGGCAAAGTTCGTCAATTCCATTGTTTGCATTGGAGAGTACGGAGTGGCGGTGGGGCTACCGATTCAAAACAGATAAATTCAGTCTAGCTGTCAATATTGTCGTCTATTTACATACATCTCACCAACTCTTCTCCCTACGGACATAAGATAATTATAAATGTTTAATATGTCAACACAGCTTAGTTGGCTCTGTAACATTTATGGTTTCACAAAATCCATTGTTTCTATAGCAATTCCTTCAAAAGCTAATTTAATATCTGATTAAATACAGATCATGGAATCATCTTTTTTTGTAGAAAAGAGAAAAGTACCTGTGCTTTTTCTCTGATGATCCAATCCAACATCATGTTGGTTGATTGTTGGAGCAAGCGAGGTTTTTCTTTGGATTTAACTAAAGGAAATTGGTTTGCTTCCTTAGCCAATGGTGGGTGACCAAACATAGGGGAATAATGCTTCATTAATTGTTAAACATTAGTCAGGCTTAAATCTATTTTGATTTTCTGCACTGTAGAGATGAATTTATCTGCTCAAAAATATGTATATGTATAGTCTACTAAAGAGATTATTATTATCTGTATTGTGTTTCTTCCAGGAATTGTAAGTTGAAATGATATTGAACATGGAAAGGGGCAGGTCATTAGACAAACACACCTATATCTAATTTTAAAATTAAGTTATTGCATTGGTATTCAAATGAGTACCATCTTGTACCGTATAAATTATGTAAGTGTCTTGAGCTTCAGCATAGCTCACTTCTACTGCAAAACATATAGTTTTACCTTATGGGACAATCCAGAAAACAACATGGCCTTCCAAGTACTCAAGGACTATAAAGTCTTGGGTAGAGTGGTCTTTTTCGTACAACTGTCGTCTTTTTCCCATGACCCATTTCTACCTAGAAAGAGACAGATGTTTATAGGGAAACCTTGAATTATAAATTATGAATGGAGCCAATTTACGGATTTTTCTGCCGCTGAGGGAGCAGCCGAGAATACTAGCTTCAGCAAATTAAAATCGCATGATGTAACAAGGCGAATTTAAAATTCGAGAAGTTTAGGTTGTACGTATTGCCATTTGTTTCAATTTGTTTGTTCGTTTTTTTGTTTGTGCGTTTTCGCATTTTAAGTAATTCGGTTTGCCGTCAAAACAAATTTGAGCACCATCTACCAGCCAATTTGACAAGCATGATATTGGAAAAAAATGTCTGCAGTTAACACGTGAGCAGGAAACTTAGTCACATTGTCGCGTGTGCTTGAACTGAAAAAGAATAAATACATGTGGAAATTGTATTGAAAAGATTTCCCGTCAAGTGCTCAGTGTCAATTGAACTTGTATTTACGTGACTAATAGGGTATGAATTCATGTTTGTATATGGAACTGGTAAAAGGTTTCATGCCATTGATGTAAAACGTTTTCTCGTTTGCAGTAGAGAGGCGAAGCGTACAACACTCGTTACCAATTTACTGCCCTTATATTATCGTCCAACGTTTTGTATGTGTCATCAAGCTATTTTGGATATATTGATATTAAATTGTGATGGAGGAAGCAGTTTGCATCAATGATTACGGTCAAGGTTGTGCAAGTGATGGAAACGTTGATTTTGAGACCGATCAGCTAGTCAAGTGAGATCTTCTGTCAGTTATTGCTGTGACTATTTTCAAGATCTCAATTTTTGTTTCTTTTGGTGCAGCATGGATATGAACCTGGAAAGGTTTGATGGTTCAATGTTGGAGCTTGACGAGGAAGACTTGTCTGAAATCCACCGCATGGTGGATGAGTGGGAATTCAATTTCGGTGCATTAGAGGTAAGTTTTTTTTGCAGCCTTCAGCAGTTTATTTTCAATAAAAAATGTTTTGTTTCATTGTACAGAGTTCTGATGGAGAGGAATTAATGAAACTAATTCAAATTGAAAATCCTAGCCAGTTTGACTGGCCTTGTCATCTTGGGGATGTAAGCCCAAGCTCTAGCAACAATACCAATGCAAACTGGGGGAATACAGACGAGCTGCACGATCGCTTGCCGTCCTATTATACGGCATTGGCTCCGTCTCGTTCAGCCCCTTGGATACCCCCCTCGTCGCAGCTAGTCTTTAATAAGTTGCCGGCCTACATCACAGACATGGCCCCACTCGATGTTGCAGTTATAAGCGACAATGCTTGTGGGTCTGTGGGTCAACCGGGTAAAAAGAAACTTAATTTGGCCGAATACCGCACCCGTCGCGAGAAACAACTCCAACAAATGCAAGAAGAGGAAGAGCAACAACAACAACAACAGCAAAAACAAGAAGACGAAGATAAAGAAAAACAGGAAATTGAGAAAAAAGATGACGTAAAAAGGGTCAAAGTCCAAATGGATAAAATGCAGTGCCATACGAAACAACATCGACAAGCCAAAGAGGTCAAAGATGAACCGGAAGAAGGTGAAGTTGAAGAGGAAGAAGTGAAAGAAAAACAACAACAACCAGTTGCATCAATAGTCAAAAGTCGAAGGATCAGATCATCTCGCTCACCAACTCGTTCTTATTCTTCCCATTCATCATCCAGTAGACGATATCGTTCCAGCTCGACATCCTCCTATTCGAGGTAAACACCCACCCCGAAAAACAAAACAAATGACGACCTAAATTTTTCTCAATTTAATTTTTCAGCCGTTCGAGATCGCGTTCCCCGTCACATCGTCGCGGTAGGAGAAGAAGACGATCGTCATCGAATTCTTCGTCCTCTTCGTCATCTTGGCATCGAAAGAGCCGACGCAACAACAGCCGGAGACACGGCGGCCGGCGACGACGGACGCCGACACCTCCGCCTCGATTGAGTACCCGTGGGGGGTACAGCGATCGAAGCCAACAGCGACGCCACCAGCAGCAACAACAACAACAAACGGAGCGTCAGCGACAGATTGAGGAGAGACGCGTGATTTACGTGGGGAAATTAGCCGACGGCACGACGCGGTCGGATCTGCGCCAGCGGTTCGAACCGTTTGGTCCTGTGGTCGACATAAGTCTACACTTTCGAGAACGAGGGTATTATTTTTTTTCTTTTCTCTTTTTATTTTTTTTTTTGGGGGGTTATTCAATCAACTTTTTTTTTTTCAGTTTTGATCATTAAAAAAAAATTCAATTTGCAGGGATAATTACGGGTTTGTGACGTTTGCGTACAAAGTGGACGCCTATGAAGCGGTGGAACACGGCAACGACGACCCTCACCTGCCCAAATACGATTTGAGCTTTGGTGGCCGACGGGCATTCTGCAAAGAGACTTATGCCGATTTGGGTAAGTCAATTGGACCACATTTTTCTTTTTGGGGGGGTTTGGGCAAACGATTGTCAGTCAAAACAAAAACCGAAAAAAAACAAAAAACAAACGATTGTCAATTTCAGATGCGGTTGACGATGATGGTCGTTCCAAGGCCAATGACGTGGATTTTGAGACATTGTTGAGGGCCGTCCAGGTTCAACTGACCCGCCGTCCTTGCTCTTGACACTGGGCTATTATTCACCTGCACGAAATTACTCTTTTCTCTTTCTTTCTTATTCCTCTTCGTGTGGGCGCCTCTCTCTCATCTTCTACGTTGTTTCGTCACAACAATCAATCCGCGCCTCTTGTCATCACGCGAAACACAACACAGAACCGCCGGAACAAAATCAGTTTTCCTCTTCAACATCCATTCATTTTTTTGTTTTTTTTTGTTTTCACCTTGTTTTCTTTCTCGTTCATCCACCCGAGTACCACGCGTCTGTCTCTCTCTCTCTCTTAATTGTCTATTCGAAACGGATGAAAGAATGGCGTCGTTGCTTCAGTTAGTAGTGCAGTCACACATCAACCCAAGTGCCTCTCTGTTCGTTTTGATGAGCATAAATTGACCCCTACCCCTCATTTTTTTTTTCTCTTCCTCTCCTGTGTTTTCTTTCGTTCACTAACTAACAGCGGTTGATGGGGTAAATTGTGAAAACAACGATCGTTTAGCTTCTCTTTTATTTTCTGGGTGGCTATCGTTAATTTTCAAATTGTGATGCTTTTGTTTCCGGGTTGGAAATTTCAATGGCTTCAGTTGTGTCAGGTATAGAAGCTCATCTTTTTCCTTAAAAAAAAACAATTGAATTTTTTTTTTCTTGTGAGAGGAGGAGGAATGAAGAAAACAGGTCAAACGTGTGTGTTGAATCGAGCGTCATACAAACAAAAGAAAAACAAAAAAAATACACTCAAGGAAGTTGCTGATAGTTTTCAAGTGTGAAACGAGCATTTCTCTCCCATAGTCGTTCGTACTCATTTAAGAAGAACATTCGGGCAATTCAAAGATCACCCAGTGGGGGGTTGCGATTGACCCAATTGAGGAAAAGATCGTATGCCGTCTGCTTGAATTTCACAGGTCTGAACAAGTAGAGCAGAGTAAACAAGGTCGTTAAATACGTTGACCCAGTGTAAAAACAAGAGACCCCTGTGACCACCGTCACGTAATCGTTTCTATTTTCTTTGCTGCTTTCGTGTCGGTTGCGCCACGTGAATGGGATCGCAGAATTAGATATTGTCACACACACACGAGAAAAAAAAGGGTTACACGCCTGTAGGCTGATTTTTCTTCACGCTCGGCGGAAGTGGTTCACAGTTTTTACCGCAACAACGTGTAACCCCCTAGTTGCACGTGCATTTTGTTCTTTTGCCGATGATTGTTGCCTTTCTTTTTTTTTTTCGGTGCGTTGCTCAGCAGAACGGCCCACATTGAAAAATTCCCATTGAACCCGATTGTTATCCTCTTTATCCGTTTTAAAAATGGGGGAAAAGACGAGTGCACACCGTTTTGCACGCACCTTTTTTCATGTTGTTGTCTGCCTTCATTTCAATTGGACGTGCGGGTCGGTCTCGTTACATACCACACGATTAAATGTAACAAGCCGCAGACGCCTCTTTGTTGTCAAACGATTCACGTGAATGAAAAAAATGAGATTTTGCTCCAAATGCCGGCGATGCACAAATTAGATGTCGACCCCCTTTTTTTAAATTTATTTATTTCTATTTCATTCGTTTTTCTTGTTGGCCAAAAATGGGGCCTTCATTGAATTTATTGTTATTTTCTAATAACTAAAACCGCTCAAGTGAATGGGTGACCAGACCGAAATCATAACAGTAATTCGATCAACGGGCAATGTACGGGTTTCACGTTGCCAGGAAATTGCGAAACTCGACAAACACAACAACAACAAAAAACAAAATGGAGGGAACGAACAGTAAATTTGCGCGTGCGATTCCAATAATTGCTGAACGGTTTTCTATTGTAAATATCTCTCTGAATATAACCGCTTATGTAATTAAACATTATTTCCGCACGCTCAAGTGACAAAAGAAAGAAGCCACTCGTTTTCTTTTCCCGTAGCTCTTTGCGTTTTATGAACAGAAAGACGTTGCGCAACAAAGAATCGAAGTGTATAGACGCCAGAGAAACGTTTCCTTCGGTTTGTACGGTGTAGTTTTTGTGCAGCGTGATTGCCTTCAAGGTGAATCGCAGGTGATTATTATTATTATTATACCATGTTGTCGGCTTCTTTTTTTTTCTCGGTTGGGTTGGGTTGGATAAGATCAGCCGCCAAAGGGCCACGAAAAGGGAAAAGTGATGAGTCGACGTGATGATGCGGGAACTCGTAAAAAGAAGGCAGAAGAATTCAATGTCAATCAACGGTCAAGGGAAACGTTTCACAGAAGGAGGAGGGGAGGGGAGCGAAGAAAGAAGGCGAAAGTTGATTGAACCCGAGATTTCGGATTCTTCTCGTTCATTCCGCATCGATAGACCCGAGCGTTTCATTTCATTCCTCAACATTTGATTTGATTTTTTGTTGCTGCTGCTGAGGAAATGGGGCCTCGTGTTCCATTCGTCTAGTCCGCTTGCATACTGGACACATTCCGCCTAATCGAAACGCTCTTCTTTTCCTTCTTTTGTTGCCAATTGCAATCGCATTGAAAACGCAAGAAAAGTTTCGAAAGTTGGGTGTCGCTCTCGACTTGTTTATGGTCGGCCTGCTTTCTGCCGACAGGCTGGACGAGTATAGACACGCCGAGTGCGTTACTGTCGTGCTGCCTCGTGACCGATCCAAATGGACGTTGATGGCCATTAGAGTGTACGATGCTCGTCGACTTGTTATCGTGCTGTATCGTCTCCAAATGGGTCTCTCATTTTGTCGGCCATCATGACGATGATGATGAGGGGCAAATGTTCTTTGTTCACCCTTGGATGATCGGATAGGGTTGGCCTCCTCTTCTTCCGAAGCTTCTGAAGCGGCAGGAGGAGCCGTGATCTCCGTGAGAAAGAAAAAGGAACAAAAAATAAAATAATAATGCGACTATTATAGACGATACACACAGACACACACACCTGGTGTGCGTGTTGGTTGAATCTCTTCGGTTGGTCGACTTTTTTTTTTTCTTTCTTTCTTCTATCGGGAGGAGATGGGGGGATGAGCGCCCACCCCGTCCCACCTCTCGTGCAAAAGCAGCAAAAAGGCAAGCGTCCGAACGTTCACCTCCTCAGTGTTGTTCCAGCCACTAGTCTGACGCTATAAAAACTCACCTGCTCACCGCTTCTAGACGCAACCATCTTTGTTGAAACGTTTCCACCATCCACATTTTGTGTTCCTTTCATCCAACAGGTGAGTCTTTTGTTTCCTCTTCTCCACAAAAAAAATGCTCTTTTCCACTATGCATTTCATTTGTCTATTTTAATTGAATTTTAGTTTAGGTTACACAATTTTATATTTTTGTTTTCGATTTAGAAAAACGTCGATTAACTTGGCGTGATTCAATTCCAATTCGAATTGAATTAAATTTTTGTCTTTAAACTTAGGAAAAGGATTCATCATTGAAACTCGAACCGAAAATGAGGATTAACATCAAAGCTATGGCCGTTCCTGCTCCCAGTAAATTACTCCTTTGCTGTTACGTCTTCTTGTTCATCGGCGGCGCAAAGGCTCGGCCCTACTCCGAAGGACTCGCCACTGGTCCCGTCAGGTACCAGGGAAACCCCATTGCTTATTGTTTCTTTCCTTTTCTTCTGTTTGGAGGGCTATTTCGCGAGGGGGGAGGGTTAGCATATGAGCCGTCCGTTTTGAACATCTTCAATTGTTTTTCGTTGCTGTCGAAAGGGCTGCGCACCAACACGCTTCGTTAACTTTTGATTCGAAAACTGTTTATGGTTACGACAACGGCACAACCGCAACACAGGCGAAACACGTTTTCTGGCCCTGTTTTATTGTCTTTACGATGTCGGGAACCGTTGCTGTTAAAATTAGCTCTTTGAATGGCTCCCCCTTTTTTTGTTAAATTAAATTTTAACGACATTGTGTGTGTTTTTTTTTAAACGTATTTAAAAAGGCAGGCAATGAAAATGTTTCCTTTGCATAACAATGGAATTGTGTTTTGTTTTTCCCCTTTGTTTGTTTCGTTTTGAAATGCGTGGGACTGATGGACGCAGCGAGGATTCCAACGCCAAGTATGAAATCTACGTACCGGACGGCCGAGGTGATATGGCCCAGCAGTTGTTGACTCTGCCCGAGATTCGCACTCTGCTGGCCCGCCAAGCCGACAACCCGGGCTATTCCGAAACTGTCTCCTTGGAAGGTGGCAAGGTGAATTTCTCCTTCTTATTATTGTTATTATTTAATTTTTATTTGTTTAAAATAATGACATTTAAAAAACAAATTGGGAACCAATTTCGTATTCATTTAGCGTCTGATGGAGACCGTTCAGGTGCCCTTGCCTTCGGTGCAGGCTTCCAAAGTGGGCGTGTCTGATGTCATCTCGAGCGTCAGGTCCATCATGGCGTCCGAAATGGCCCAGCACGAGCAGCAGCAGCAACAACAAGAAAAAGTTTTTGTCGTCCAAGCTCAACCACCTCCCGCAGGTACTTGAGTTGACGCAACCCGATTCATCCAATTCTTTAAAACCTAATTTTGTTTTTCTTAATATTTAATTGCAGCTGAAGATGCCAGTGCAGCCGTCACCGCTGAAGCTCAAACTGATATCGTCCTAGTGGCCGAATCTACCGAACAATCGCCGCAAGAATCCACTCTGGCCGTTGCTGAACCCCAAGCAGAAAAGGCAATTTCTTATTCCGCCGATCAACGTGAGGATCATCATCACGACCATCACGGAGAACATCACGGAGAACATCACGGAGATCATCACGGAGATCATCACGATAAACATCACGCAGATCATCACGATAAACATCACGCAGATCATCATCATCATGAACACGAACATCCAGTTGCTGTTTTCGAAGCCTTGCCCAAGGAGAGCATCGGCCTGTTAGCTACGAATCAAGCCCAGGATCAGGAACTGAACGACTTGACCTTGTCCAGCAACAAAATCGCGTGGCAGGTGTGGAACAACGTCATCAAGGAGCGATCCGTCGAGGACAATCGAGTTTTCTCGCCCCTGGCTCTGACGTCCGCCCTGGGCATCACGTTCCTGGGCGCTAGAGGCTCGTCGGCCGAAGCCATCGACGCCGCTCTCGGCCTCGATCGTTTGACTTCGCGCAATCCTCACTTGCATCTGCAGCAGGTGGCCAAGGACGTGGACGTGGGCGAGCATTTCCTCTCCAGCCAATCGCACACGGTTTACGTCGACGACAAACGCGGCAAAGTGCAGGGCGTTTTCAAGGCCAGATTGGACACGCTGTACGGTGCTGCCACCACCAGCAATTTGACGGAGGCCAAGCAGTTGATTGCCAGGAACGTTGGCGCCGAGGCAGAACAAACCGATCTCTACTCACCTCTCGGCATCGTTTCCACCAGCACCCTCAACGTAATGGCCGCCTGTCGTTGTTCACTTGTTTTCATCGTCATTTCCATCGCTTTTTTTTCTTTCATTTCTTTATTTATTTATTGGTTTAAATTTGTGTTTAAATTGTATGCCTAGGTGGCCTGGCCAAGTTCGACTTACCCGGCCAGCCAAGAAGAAGAATATCTTCACTTTCTGAATTTGCCTTCATCGGCACAAGTGGCGGCCGGACGTAAATTGGTGGCCGTGCCCACCATCCGCACTGCCGGCCATTTCTACGCCGGATACAACGCCGAATTGGACGCCACCACCGTAGCCGTTCCTCTTCATCCAGTCCGCCAAGGCGACGCTTCCGTTTGGGCCGCCAGCGATGCGCTGGATCAAGCCGGCCATCTCAGCCTCGTCCTCGTCATGCCCGGCTCTTCTTCCAAATTCCAGGCCGGCGGATCGGGATTGGCCGCTTTGGAATCGCGTCTGGCCGGACAGGAGGACAGCTGGGACCATCTGCTGCGTCAGACCAAAGCGCACCATCTCCTAGTGGAGATGCCCAAACTCTTTGATTCGGAACGGTTGAATCTGACGGCAGCCGTCAGGGTGGCCGAAGGCGGTCGCCTGGCTCCGCTCTTCGACAAAAAGAAGGCCGACTTCAGCGCCATCTCTGGAGCGAAACCTCTATACCTGAGCGACATCATCCAATTTGCGCGGCTCAACATTTCGTCGGTCGCCACCCTCACCGGCGGTATGTTAAGTTTCATTTCTTCTTTCACAGTGCGTTTCTCTTTTCCTTTCGACCATTCCATTTCGAAATAGTATGTATTCATCTTGTTTGTTTTGTTTTTGTTGTTGAAATGACAAAGGTGATGAAGCCACCGGTAGGAGCGCCGATGCCAAGAAAAAGACAATGGCCAAACCGAATAATAATAACAACAAGGCCAAACAGAACACGGCGAAACCCAACAAAGTGCAGGTGACGGTCAAAGCTCCTTGCCAGGAGGCCATCGAAAAAGCCGTGGCTGCAGCCATGCACGCGCACATCAAAGTAAGTCTCAAACTATTCAGAACTTTACAGTGTCTTTGCCCTGCCATCGCACGATGGCGAGACGAAACAAACAAATGACTGGTGAATTTAGAGACTGTAACATTTGAAAAAGAAAAACGACATTACCTTGTGAAACTAACCTAACCTATTAACTGACGGTAATGAAAATTGACTTGCTGATAGAAATATCAGCAACAGACCAAGGCCCAACCGACAGCCGTGGCTGTGAAAAAACCTGAACCCAAACCTGCCGCCAAACCGGCTATTAAACCTGCCGTTAGTAAGCCGATGGCTAAGCCCGCCGCTGCTTCTATGTTGAAACATCCATCACCCAAACCTGCGGCAAAACCTGCGGCAAAACCTGCGGCCAAACCTGCGGCCAAACCCGCAGCCAAACCCGCAGCCAAACCCGCAGCCAAACCTGCGGCCAAACCCGCAGCCAAACCAGCCGTCGCTATGAAAAAACCGGCAGCTGAACCGCCTGTCAAACCGGTCAATGTCAAACAATCGAACGCTCAAACAAAACCTGCCGGTACGAAACAATCCACCGCCAGGCCTAACACGACCAAACGACCCGCGACGACTACCCGCCCCACCAGCGCTCGCCCGACTGCACGGACGACAACCCGACCCAGGGTCCAACAAAAATCAACAACCAAGAAACCGGTGGCTACCACTAAGAAGCCGGCGGTCACAACCAAGAGACCTCTTAGCATCCAGTCAGCCACTAGACCGAGGCCCGTTGTCCAACAGACGACCAAGAAACCGGTGACTGCTGCTGCCACCACCAAAAAACCTGCTGCCACCCAAGAAACCTGCGGCAACCACCAAGAAACCAGCGGTAACCACCAAGAAACCACCGCAGATTATTAGCCAAGGCGTTTCTGCTAAAACGACAGCTAAACCTAAAACGACGGCTAAACCTAAAACGACTGCCAAACCAAAGACGACTCCCAAAACTCCTTGCCCGCTCCTCCACAAACAGCAAAACGCTGTCAATAAAGCCAACAATCAACAAACACCCGCCAAGCCCACGACGACTAAACCCAACGCTAACAAAAAGGTGACTTTTATCCTCCAACCGAAATTTAGCATTGACGATTGAAATCTCGATTTTCTCTGTGCCTCTGCATAGGAAAAAGAAAAAGGCAGTTAACTAACGTGTTGTCTTGTTTGTTTGATCGATCAACTAATATTACAGACCGAGAATCCCTCCAAGAAGGCTGGCAGGATGGAACGCGATGTCGTTGCTGCAGAAGAGAATCACCAAGTGCAACGCCTCAGTTTCAATCGGGCATTCCTCTACGCCGTACGTCACAATCCCACCGGTCTGCTATTGATGGTCGGTCGTTACGTCCATCCCGAACTGTAAAAGTTGGATTTGATCTGAGTTGTTGATCTTTTTGTCCCCCCCACGTGATGATGAGGCCTGCAGATAAGGATGTTCTGCAGCAAAAGATGGGATTAGTTTTCAATCTCGATTTTGTTGATGGAAATGATGCTCTATGTTGGAACATCCCTCGTTGCATTCCTAATCATTCATGTCACAACAAGTATACTATTTATCTTATATTTATGCAAACCAGCCATGGTAATTTGATTAATAGCGCTTGACGGTTATGTATTCCAGCAGTTTTTTTTCTTTATTATTATCATTTTTAGATAAATAACTAAACCAGCACGGCATATCTCTGTCAGCAACATTTTTTGCAATATACAACATTTTACATACTTCTTTTTGTATTTACTTCCAAATCCACTGTTCCTGCTAATCGTCCGAAGAAAGACAAGTAAGTTTGTATGAAAATTTTTGCGTTTTGGTAAGTTACGGTGGTTACGGCCTCGATCGATTTCGTCTGTGATGAGAATTGCCATTCCTCTACAACTTCAGGTTGGACCTCGTAGCTTTTACCATTGAGGTTGCTATGATTGGGTTCTAAGGTGATGACAAATCACTACATAGGTCCAGGCGAAAAATGTGTTGATGTCCATTGTTGCAGCGATTCTTGGAGTTGGCGCCATGTTTGGCTGTTTGAAAATGGCTGACACCGTTACTAAGGGATAAACTGGTAACTAAGCTTAGTCACGTGATTTCTTTGGTCAAGTAGCCAAAGGGCGTATGCTGGCAGCATAAGGCTGATACAATGACACCATTAAATACACTACGAAATATGGGGTTTGTCAAATGCTGAAAATAGCAAAACTTATGCAAGACAATGAAGAAACACAATACATAATTCTAAAAACCTTACGCAAATAAAATGTAGTTTCGGCTAGTTCAACAAAGCTAAAATCACGTGACCAAGCTTTAGTCCCCGTCTTGTTTCTTGGTTACCGCGTCAGCCATTTTGCAAAGATCCAAAAATGGTGCTGACATGTAGGATCGCTGTAAAGACTTGAAGTGAACCGATTGTAAATGAGAACTTGTTAGTTTTGGTTGCCAATTATTTATATACAGTTTTCAAAGTGATTCAAGTTTGTTTGTTTTCCGAAACTCTTTGATTCAAACAACTTGTGCTGAATAAGGTAACAGGTATCTCGTAAACAAAATTACAGTTCCTTTGCTATCAGTATACGAATCTCGGGAACAGAAACCGTTCGTACTTGTCAGACCGATTCCAGCACACAGAAATAATGGTGAGTCATTAAAAGGAATGAAGTAAAAATGAGCTGTTGTTGGTAAGCTATTCAATCCATATTTTTGGCTGGTTTGTGCTTTACTTTAGGTGTCCCTTCAACCGCTTCAACTTGGGTTAGCTAACAGTGTTAATTGTCTAACTAGTCTACATAGAGGCTTTCACAAATGGAAATGAGCAGGATCCAACAGAAACCACAACCGGGAGAAACCACAGTATGAAACATGTTTTACTGTTTTAATTTGAAAGCTCCTTTTGGTTGTTACTGCATTATTTAGATAAGATTTGATAGAAAAGCATTAAAAAAAAGCTATAGTAAAAACATCTTGTCAACCAAAAATCAAAATAGTAAAATTGAATTAATATTTTCAGAAATTTTAAAATATAAATTAGTTATTTGTAGTTAGAGATGTTGTTGTTACCCAAGAATCGGTTGTCATCTGGAATCCTGTGGGAAAGTGAAGTTTAGAGAAAGGTATTTTCATTCACAAATCTTACTTTTGTTCTATTACTTCTTATTAACTTATTTTTACTGTCATAAAAAACAACTTCAAATTGAAAATCTAAGTTTATTGAGGCAAATTTGTCAAACATAACTTTAGGCACGTATTGAAAATTAATCTGCAACGGATAAAATGGGGGAAAAAATTTGAGATCAACCGAAATCGAAAATTAAGAACATAACAAACAATAAACGAGAACGATAAAATAATTATTTCTTGGTCAAGTTCAAGGCAAAGGCCTCATCGTCAGGAAAACGGTATCTTTTTCCGGCATTCGGTACGAACCTACGACCGTCAAATCTTTCAAAGTGAAAACCCAGTTGATCATGAAGAAATATAACTGAACCAACATCGGGATGAAGTACTAATTTGTCTGCAATTGTTTTAAAACCATTAAGTTAATGAAACAAAACTGTTGAAATTTGTAAGTAACACTTTATCACCTTCAGGAACGCAAGCGAGGCTGTGATCTGCATGACTCCTAGTCAAAACGTGGTAAAAAGGTTGATCGAGATTTCCAACGGATCTTAAATAATTCTCCGCCGATCCCTTAACCTCCCACGAAGTGATGACACAAATTTCGTTGCACACTTCACCCATTGCATTTGTGTAGTTGTATATCATGACGAGGCCGACTGCATATTTTATCGACGGCACCCGACGTGAAACAACTTGCTGGTACTACTTCAAAGACATTTGTAATAAAGAAAATCCACGTAAAATAGCAAACAAGAAATCGATATATCACCGCAGCGATTTGTGTTCGACGCTCCTCTAATTGAAGGATGCATTTGCCTAGAAGCGGGTGGTCTTGAAGCCCTTCTGCCTGCAAATAGAAGTAAATAGAAGATTGGATATAATAATTCCATTGGCGAGAAAAGGAAAAGAAACCTCAAGAAGATGAATGGCGTCGCTTAATTGAACGCCATAATTGAAGCAATGCTCGGCATATTCCAAGACCAATTCAGGAGCTTCCCCAATAAGAGATGAGATAATGCAGGCTAATCTCGCTAATCTGGCGACCTCTGACACCGTTTGAGATCGCCGATCAAGCCATAAATCAGTCTGCCCGTCCCTGATGTAGGGCTCTAGCATTCGCCGAAGAATGTACTCTACCTTTTTCGGCTGGTTGAGCGGGATCGACGAAATAATACTGGAAGTCTTCATTTTGATGACGTAGAGGACCGATACGTCGTAAATGATCGGGGCGGTGCACAGTTCCGCCATCACAGACGTCGATGTAGGTGAATCCTTTTCCACCCTCGTGTCTAGAATTTAACAAATTAAAACATAGATGTAAAACTCTGAAGCAGGAAAGGTTAAATAATAAAATAAAAAAATAAAAAATACTTTGGATACTCTAGCCATTTAAGAAGAAGTCTGTCTCTGTCATCCATGGAGGAATCGCAATAGACAAGTTCGCACTGAATGCCCATGCTACTAGCCACTTCTTGGTAAATGACACATAAAATTGTAGTGCAGCTTTCTCTCCGTTCCATCACCTAATAAATGAGGGTGAGTGTCAAAATTTTAAGATGAATTTTACGAGAGCTAAATACAGACGTTTAACCTTTGCAATTGAGATATTTTTTTGCAGCTCGTGAAAATCGAGCTCTTTATCTAACCAAAGTGTATCCATAAAATCCTGTTCACTTTCATGGAACAACACATAGTTAATGATGGTTAAAATCTCTCTGGGGGACACTTTAGGATTGGCATTAACAGCTCTTAATGAATAGAATGATCTTTGCTTTTCAATTATTAGTTCCTTCACTCTTTGGGTTATTTTGCCCAGGTAATCTTTAATATTCTGTAGACTGGGAAAATGTTCATTTGGAACTTCCAACCACTGTGAAACAAGCACTGTTGCTTCTAACAATGTTTTTTGTGATGAATCTTGTTCTAGAAAGTCCCACCACTTGCCCTCTAACAGGGAAGTTCTTACTTTTCTCAAGGCACGCTCAGCATGATAAGCCAATGTCAGATTTCCATAACTGTAAGCATGAGGAAAAGAATTTAATTTGAAAAAAACAAAACATAGAATATCAGAGTATCATGGAAATAGAAACAATACAAACCCATCAGACTGCCAAAAGTTCATAAATGCAAGTTGTTCAAGTTCTTCTTCAACAAATTCAGAAAATGGAATTGCAGTAGCCAATAGTTTATCCATGACACAGCTTGGAGTTAGGAGCTCAAAGCTTTCTGGATCTGGGTAACACAGTGATGACAAGGTTTCTACAATCTCCTGGACATCTTTTGCCACCCTGAGACGTATGCCCACTACCTCAAGCCAGTTGACTTCATTCTTTGAAAATCTTTTCAAGCTTACTGAATAGCCCCATCTGACAGAGTATTTTATAAAGAATAGATGATTCCTAATGAATACATCATAAGGTGATTACCTTTCTTCGTACTTTCGCCTCCACAGCTGGTTAGAATTGAAAATTATGTTTCTTAACAAAGTGCACGAATGCATAAGGTGATATAGGTCCGAAATCTTAATATCACTATGGGAAAATACATAATTAACCAAAAGCTCGTTGGGAAGTGAAAGCAAAGACATGAATTAACTCCGTTCAACAACAACGAATTAACAACTTAACAGATCTAAACATTGAATAAGAATATCGCGTTTCAAAAATTCAACAATTGAAATGATTTCATTTCCATTCGAGATAAAATTGCAGGCCCCTTTTTTTTATTTTTTTTTATTTTGCCGACTCATGTTCTGCGACCTGGCGGAAATGTATTAGAACCAAGTTATCAAAAGGATACGGAGATATACTACACAATCATTTCCCAATGAAAACGGTGTTTACTATCAGAAAATAGAATCTCTGATAATGAGCAAAACTTTTTCTATGAGAAAAAAGAAAACTGTTGTCTCTGTAGCTTGTAGCTTCTGATGGCAATCTGGCATTCTTGAAACTATTGAGCACCTGTGACGATGAATGTTAGTCTGCGGCTGAATGGAAGCACACGATGGTAGGAATTATTTTTTAGCCACAAAGCACATATAGTTAAAATCAAAACACGAAAAACCGAAGAAGTTGCTCGTCGTCTTTCTTAAAAATAGAATTTTACTCGCCAGCAAAATTGGCTGCTTAATTTTGTCTCATTACTTTATTATGTATGGAGGGTGAACGAACTTGCCGCTCGATAAACCATGATCACCTTTACAATGGAAAGGCGCCATTTTTTTTTCTGGCATGACGATAGGGTTTGTATTCTTATTTATTTTAGAAATCATTTTACCAGGTAGTGAGCATCTTCAAAACCTGCCTTCCTTTAAAGTTGATTATTCTAAACATAAATTTTCTTCCGCAGATTCTTCAATGCCTAGGATTATTATTTTTTAATAGGAGAAAAAGGAAATGGGGTAAATGCATTATGAGCTGGAAAAAGGATTTGTTTTAAAAGCTGGAGGCCCATGACCAACTAGAAGTTGCTGTGAAGCCATGAAGAAACCCCATTCAACTTTGAATTTTAAAAACCAATCTTTTTTTTTTTTTTTTTCTCAATTCTCTTAATCGAGCTCCTGGTTGCTCTAATTCAAAAGCCAGTATTTACAAGTAGACATTGCATTTGGAACTAAACATTACTTGTAAGTCAGATTATTTATTGGCAAACAATCAGATTGTTAAAATGCCAAGTAGATAATATGGGAAAATAGGAGATGCAAAATTGTGCCAAAAGAATTTTGGAGGATTATAAGTTGACAAGCAACATTTTGCGTAGGAAAACGGAAGAATACAATTTATCAATTTTGTTTTCTTGTGCAGCACCTTTTTGCCAATCATTTTCCGAAATTTGGGGATCCTTTTTCTTCTTTAGCTACTCTTCGTCCTTCTGGCGATTGCGCTACATCCACGACTGCGTCCATGTCCATCCCGCTATCCCAAACTTCCGTTAAAACTTCGTTAATGTAGGGGAAGAAAGAAGTTTAGAATCGACTTCATACTGCTTTTCATGTGGGGTTAGATCAGTGGGGTCAAGTACTTTAGCAACGGAAATATCATTTCCTGGTGTCGCCGAGATGTTTGGCAAATTGGAAGCCCCAGCTACAGAATCAATGGTGGATTAACGTCTTCCAACAGGGTCGCAACGTCATAGGATTGGGGAAGGCAAGGCTTGCAGCTCCCAGCGGCTTCAGCCATTGGTTAGAGCTTCTCTATCTGCTTTTCTTCTTGCCAAACGATTTTTGTAACTGTTATTCCATTAGGCTTTTCCTGGTTTCCAATTTTTGTTCTTCTTTTCATTCGGGATCTCTGCGTTTTCGGACATAAGAGGGATTTCGGTTGTGTTCGTTTCTAAGTTTACGGCGCGTTATGAGTTTTGCAAAAAAAAAAAAAAATTGACATTGTTGATTTTTGCCGAGATGCTCGTCAGCTATTGTAAGTGGTAATATTCTCAAAATCACAGTTTTAACAAGTGCAGGACCAACCGGACAAGCAGGTTCCGAGGCAATGGTGCTTACTGCCTACTTCACCGTGGGTTTTCAGCTGTACCACGTGTAGGCTATTCAATCGGATCAGCTAAGTCAACCTTAGTCGAAATTATTGATGTTACAGCAGATTCTGATATTGCCCCAGCCCCTGGATCGGCCATCAGTTCGAATAGGTCCATAATATAATGCGTTACAGAAAGGAGAAATGTGCTTTGTCTAGCAGCTACGGACGCGTTCGAATTGTGATTTAACGAGATGAATATGACGAGGAAAAATCTCCTGGCACGGAAGACGAGTTGATGTAAAGAGCTGGCTGAGAAAACAAATTTCGTATCAAAGAACGATTACTTACGAAGACGAAGATTTATTAATTTTAAAATTCTCGGAAAATTGCCGTGATCGGTTCTGGCTTAAGCTAGATTCCGTCCGACAAAAAAAAAAATGGCCGAACAATGGCGGGTGGTTTAACCGTCTGCAATTTTTTTTTTTTTTTTTTCGTTTTTTTCATGTTCTTTTGAAACTCATCACGTAAATTGTAATGTTATCTTGGCCAAGAGCCCATGCCATCCTTGATCCTATTAAATATTTAATTTTAATTTTTGAGTTTTATTGTAGGTTTTGTTTCAAAATTTGTAGAAAGTACTATCAGGAGATATTTTATATCAGTCGATCGTAAGAATCCAAAATGGCGCCCATATGGAAGCATAGGGTAGTTTGGATATTCTTGTATTTATAGTTATTATTGGTTGTAACCTTGATATAGTTGCTGTTTCATCAGAGTTAGTCCAAGTTGTTTTCTAACATGAATTCGCCGGAAGTGGAATGTTAATTAAACAAAATTGATGATTCTTAAAATAGTGCTCTTGGTCTCTGGGGTTGCACGAAATGGTTAGGATGGACCATTCAAAACTGCACTATACGTTGACGTATGATGCAATGTAAGTTAGTATATAAAATTTGTTAACTTGTTTGCATGTTGTTACTTGCTTTTGAAATTTATAGGTAAATTTAAACAAGTTCATTCAACAGATGAAAGTGGTTTTGGCATAAGTGATGTCCTTCTGAAATTCCTTGTGTGTGTCTTGTCTGGGTTTTCTTTTTTAGCCAAAGGTGGTTTTTTGCAAAAGCAGAAAATCTACATGGTGTATTTTGTAAAAATAAATTTTTTAACTTTTGTTCCTATTTTCAGATATAGATCACAAAATGATCTTTCAATTCCCTAGTTTTGTTTGGCTGTCAGTGGCATAATTTACAAATAGCCTACTTCACCTACCCCGATTAATTAGGCTTCTTAAGATCATAGAACACTTCAGCTAATCTTTGTTGGCAAAGGTTCACATTTCAAAAGAAGTTATCCAAATGTTAGTTTTCTTGTTTATAAAGAAACAAAACAACAAATAGATGGAGAATGAATTTTTGTTGACAAGACAAACTTTTTCCTGTAATATTGTGAGTTGAAACCTGTTTCATTGTATTACTTCTTCGTATCATGTCACACACTAAAAATGAAGGTCTCATTTGTTACAAAATTTATAATTTTCTTTTGTTTGTTCTTTCAAGGCTACACCAATTGATGTCAACTCCATTTCCTAATTTTTAAAAAGGAAAAATTCTACCAGTCGATCTCTTTTCGAGAGAAAATCATTTCATTAAATTTGATATTTCTCATTAAAGCCGTATTCTTGTCACTCTTCTTCCGGAGGTTCTTCCCTGAGTGAGTTTGAAGCTTTAACACTCGTACCGGAAATTCGGCGTCCCTTCATCTAACGCCGAGGCCAATATCCTGTAACCGCGGACAAACGGCACAACAATAGAGGGTACGTCGATTATAAAACATTTTTGTACGGTCTATATTAGGAGACTGTGGGAGACTTTCGTTGGTGTAACTAAATTTGGCATGCTGATATAGTTTTTAATGAAAGGGGCGTGGGGAGAGTGGCTAACGATAGAAATTTAATAATACCTACCTTTATAAAGTTGTCGGTAGTGCTAAGAATATCGTCATTCTTGAGCCTCTCCATACACGTAAGAAAATAATTTTCTAGATAGGGTTTCTTGGTAGAAAATTACGAGATCAAGACACGAAAATCCCTACTTCGGATTTCAGAAATCACCTTCTGTGTGGAAGTGCATTACGGTTCGGGTGCCAAGAGAGTTTGCATGATGAATGTGTAACCATAAGTTTAGGCTTGTAGCGAACCCCTTCCATTGTTTGGGCGTGTTAGATCGTGGTTTTACGCTACGCATCTTTTTTGTTAATTTAACTTGCTGCAAGCTGAAGATAAGACATTTTTGAATAATGCGCTAAAATGCCATCTATCGTTTAATGAAGAGACTATTCACTTCACTTTGTTGCAGACGACATCGTCCAAATTCTTCTGTTTGAAAAGAGACATGTGGAATTGTGGTTTCTTGAAATTCTGAACATTTTCTTTTTTTAAACTAGCTGGTACAGCTTTATAAATACTAGCTTAAATATTCTTTCGAAATACATTTTGAGTTAATTGAGGTCTTAATTCAGTGAATACTTAGAAATGGAAGGACAAGGCAATCTTCCACCACAGATATCTGCTGAGGCTGAACAGTTAATTCACGCAGTTGATGTTGCTTTATCCCCAGCGGTTTCAACCGAAGAAAGGAACCAAGCCTACAATGTGTGTGAAAGATTTAAAGAAGAATCACCGCTGTGTGCAATTGTTGGTCTGCAGCTTGCTGCCTCAGCTAGGAAGTCCAACTATAAGGCATTTTGGTTTGCAGCTAGTGGAGCACTGCATTAAGTTCAGATGGAAAGATATGCATCCCCAGGAAAAGCTCTCAATCAAAGTACTATATTTTATTTGCTTTAAAAGAAAATTATTGATCTACACATTTGTAATAGGATTCTGTCTGGAAACTTATGGGAAGTGGCACAGACATGAATGAGCCTTCTTACATCAAAGACGGCACTGCTAGACTAGTGGTAGAAATGGTAAAACGAGAATGGCCTCAACAGTGGCCCAATTTTCTCCAAGAGCTTACCGACTTGTCTCAATGTGGGAAAGAATACCAAACTGAGGTTTAAAAATTCTTTTCTTAACCAACAACACATTTAAATAAAAGGTTCTATTTTGCTTTCAGCTTGTCCTGTTAGTTTTACTTCGTTTAGCTGAAGACGTGGCCGTTTTCCAATCAGTAGATGCTGTTCGACGCAGAGATCTTCAACAGGGACTGACGGCAAATATGGCAGAAATTTTTGATTTTCTTTCACGACTATTGCAAGTTCAAGTGACAGCCTATCATGAACGGAAATTGATCGGGTCGCCGACAGCACAATTTCATTGCCGACTTGCTCTGTCCGTTATTGCCGTCTTTCAAAGTCACGTCGAATGGGTTTCAATCAACCACATTATGGCCCACGAAGGGCAACTGCTAGTCCTGTTCTGTACTCTGCTTTCCGACGAAAATTTTCGCTTACCCGCAGCTGAATGTCTCCTCCAGGTACGTGAGAGAGAGAGCACACCTTGTCTTGTTCAATTAAATACCTACAAATAATCATTTTCCTCTTATAGATCGTAAGCCGTAAAGGTCCAGCTAAAGAGAGAACACCATTACTGATTCTCTTCAACCAAGGGGCTATAGCGTCAATGCTTGAGTCTGCACAGTTGGCTTCCGCGCAACCTCTGACCGAAGTTAACTACAACTTCCTGAAACGTCTCACTGAAGCCCTAGTTGGAATGGGCACCCAGTTGTGCAGTCTCTACGGCAAGGAACCTGAGGTTACAAAACCAGATACGTTGGCCATGTATCTTCAAGCTGTTTTGGCATTGACTCGACATCAAAGTCTGAGCATTAATCAGACGGCTGCCACTTTATGGGTTGCCCTTTTCAAACACGATCGTTTGAACATAGAGCCGGAGCTGCTGGCCGTTATCGAGCCCTGGATCGCAATTGCAGCTCGCAAGTTTGTGAAAACATCCGTTTGCGCTTATAACGCAATGGATTTCGATTCCGATGAAGAGTTCACCGCATTTCATCAGCGTCTACGGTCGGAATTGATTGAGGCCGTACGCCTTGCGACGGTGTTAGCACCATCCGTGACCTTCTCCTACGCTCACCAATGGCTACTCAGCCAACTAGATAATGCCAATTCAATTTTAGCTGAATGGGAAGCTTTAGCTTTGTTTCTCGACGCTGTGGCCTGTAAGGCCAAAGAGGCACCAGCCGGCCCCCAACTACTGGAACGCTGTCTGACCTACCAATCCAGCGATCCTTCTATTCTCTCTGAATTGTTGTCCTGCATTTCAGCTCTGTTCGTCTACGTTCAGCACGATCCACAGCGGTTGCTGCAACCAGTTCTCAATCGCATATTTTCTTCAGTTCTTTTTAGCGGACCTGGCCAGTCGAAAGAAAACCGCACCAAGATAGTACGCAATGTTCGCCGACACGCCTGTTCGCTGTTGGTTAAAATCAGTATGCAACATCCCGGCCTACTAGTTCAACAGTTTGAGTATCTTAAATCGAATATAGATCGACTCAGCAAAACCCAGGACGATTCTCAGTTAAGTCGAATGGAAGTGTTAACCCTGCAAGAAGCACTATTCGTCATATCAAACCAATTCACAGACTTCCAGATGAAATGCGATTTAATCGGTGAAATTATTCGACCAGCAGCGCAACAGTGGACGGCCATGAGCCCAGCATTTAATTCGGCTAAAGAATTTTTGTCTTTCATTGGTCTGGACCGGCCACCGCCCGAGCCATCAGTCGAAGATGTCCATGGTCGTAATCGATCAGAGTTCCTTGCAAGTACATCAGTGTTCTTGGCCGTTTTGAAGCGTTGTCGCACATCGATCGATCCATTGAAGGGTCATCCAGCCGCCCAGCACTTGGCACCTTTGTTATTCGATACTTTCCGACTGGCTCGAGTTCTCCATCAACTTTGGGAGCCGGAAGCACAAACTTTGCTCTCACCCGGCTATGCTAAAGCACACGATCTTCTAGAAAGCGAAATAGTTAATATTTTAGCCCAAGGAGGGATGTCACAGTCAGGAATGCCGGCCTGCATTTCACAGCTGAATGGCAACGTGCAGAAACAGCAGAGTCCTCTGGAACGTGTTCAAAACTTCCTCGCGCAAATCCACAACAACGTTTTCGTCATGTTAGGATCATTCGGAGAGACCCTTGGTGAGCAGTTTTACGCAACACCGGGATTGGCTGTCGCTGTGGCCGGGACCACGTGCGGCCATGGAATGGAATACATTCCAGATTGTAGATTGCGTACGGTCGTCAAAGTCTTTTGTCGACCGTTCATCATCTCTTGTCCAGCTCATCTTCATCAGTCCGTCATCTTGCCTTTCCTCGCCCATTTCCTTCCGGCCATGTTACAAAGATTGGCCAGCCGGTGGCAGCAAACGATGCAGCAACAGCGTGATGAGAATCAGGCAAACCTGCAAGAAATCCTCTGTGATGTGATTGTCCGTCTCGCAACTCGAGACTATATCGAACTGTTGAAGATCGTCATCTTGACAATGACGACTCAGTTTCAAGGAGAAGAGAACGATGAAATGATGGATGCAGAGGGTTCATCTTCGGCTAGCCAAGTGGTTGCTAGCGTCAGCGAGCTGGGCAAGACTGTTCTGTCCGAGCCGAGCTTATGTGGCTATTTACTGCAGTTCCTCTTGAGCGCCCTGTGGTGGCCAGATTCTGGCAATTCACTGAAAGCCGCCAATATCCTTGAATCGATCGTTAAATATTGGGCTGGTCTTTTACCCAGGAATTCAGCACATTTTCCTTCTAGCGAAGTTGCCTGTCTCTGTCTTTCCCACCTGCTGAACGGAATCCAACTTTTGGGACAACATGACGCTAATCTCAGCGCGTTGATCCATTTGGGCGTTCTCATGTACGACACTTTCTTGCCCATCTATCCCGCCGCCATGTCCGAATTGATGATGCGAAATGCCGGATGTAGCCGAGAGGACGCTGATCAGTACCAGGACAAGGCTTCTTCGTTGGCCGCTGGCGGTGGACAAAAAATTAATCAGAAAATGGAACGTTCTAAGCGCGAACTCTTTCGCAAAATGACTACCCAAGTAACTTAAGTCTTTAGTATAATAGTTGAAATGCTTAAACATGATTTTTATTCCTTTTTCTTTGTAGATTGTTGGGCAACATTTGGCCGATTTATTCCGGAAGCCGGTGCAACTTGCCAGCCTTCCGAAAATGGGTTCGCTCAAACCCCGTCCCAAACCAGATGCCATCAACTTAGCGGATGCTGGACTAGCCGATTTGTTTATACAGGAATGAATAAAACAATTACTTGTGAATGAAAAATTGGTAATATTTGAAATGTATTTTCATTAGGGTATTATAAGTGAATTGAGAAAGACAGACACGAATGAAAGCACCACTTATTGCTTTATACAGGATAGGTTCGATTACTTTTATGTGTCGGTGTAGAGGCCGTCAATTAAGAAGTCGACTCGCTTATATTGACGACGTTCCCACACGTCTCTCAGGCGCCAGTATGTGACTGAAGCAAGGATGAGCACCATCGCTATACCGAGAGACAAGCCAACAATGAGGGCTGTATAGTCTGGTTGCATCGAAACTTCGTCTTCAGTTTTCTGTGTTTCTGAAGCTAGTGGCTTATATTTAAATGTAGAATTTGAGTTAGTGGTGATGTTCACATGTTCAGTAGGTGGTTGCTCTGCTCCTTTCCTGGGTTTCACTGGCTCTTTAGTTAATCCTTTTCTGGGAACACTCTTTCGTTTTGTGCCATCTCCCTGAGCAGGTTGATAAAAATGATCTAAGGTGACATTCACTGGTGATGTCCCACTTCCAGTGACATTCAGTGAAGTGTCAATTTTCTGATTTGGAGAATCTTCTTTTACATATGAAGCAGTCGTGTATGAGGTTCTTTCTGCCACTGTCTGTTCCATCAAAGGAAGGGTTGTAGAGGGACCAGATGTTTCATTCACAGCTCCTGATGAAACCACCACAACGTGCAGTAACAACACGACCCCGATTCTTCGTTCCATTTTCCTGTGAGATTTCTAAACCATTTGTACCATATTGTTTAGCCAACTGTGAATTCTTTCCTTACTCTTGCCTCAAGTAATCAAGAAATTAACTAATACACGGAAAAAAGGTTTAACTTACCAGTAGCTAGAGAATTCTAAAGTCCATTTGATACGTCGCAGTTACATCGGTTTGAGCTCTAGCTGACTCTGCAACACGGATTGTTGGAAGAACGTTTGATTTACAGGAAGAGTTGACCGATCAAAGTTCTCTTAAATGTCAACTTTCTAATTTCCGCGATATTATTATCGTAGTCTTCTCCTAGATGGATCCTAGATACATTTCTTGCCAGCAGATGGCAGTCGCAAGAAAGAAAACAACGTAAACAGCTTCGACAGTATACATGATTGACGAGCTTTAGCAATGTCACGATCAAGCAAAGGAAGCCTTACGGATTTTGATTGGAAACTCAAAGTATATTCCAAATAATTTTCCCATCAAACACATTTGCCCTACAAATTTTATTTGTAACACAGTTAGCATTGGGGAGCAACAAAGTCAGTGCACTTAACGCTCCAATCATCGAATTGACTTTACATACCGAAATGGACTCAGTCTCGGTAGAAATGGACTCCCATGGATTAGATAGTTTAATACAGAAAATCAGGGAAGCTCTTTCAAAAGCTACTGATGAAGTCACTAACTGAATTTCTATATTATTGTTCCAATAAATCTAATATGTCCCCCAAAACATCTGTATAAAAGTCTGGCATCAGAATGTGTTGTTCATCATGTTTGTACTGTTCAAGATGTTTCAAACTTGTAACACCAGATAAAACTAGAAGTGTTGTTAATTGGCAGTTTTTCCCAAAACTTATATCTGTATTGCATCTGTGAAAAAAATCAAGCTTATTGGTGAGGTGTCATTTATTAAATATTTTATTTATTTTTACCTATCTCCAATCATCAAGGTTCTTTGAGGATTAATTTTGCACTGTTTCGAAATTGCCTCAAACATAGCAACTGAAGGTTTGCCAAAGACTTTGGCAGTTCTTTGTGAAGCTGTTTCAACTGCCTTTACCATAACACCTGTTCCAGGAACAACTAATGGAATTTCCATGGGGAATGTCTCATCAGCATTTGATGCCAGGAAAAGACAGTTTGGATTAGCTAGATAATTTGCTGCTTTGAGTATTTTAGGATAACTCAGGTGCTCATCAAAGCCTATTACAACAGCACCAATTTCACTCTCCAGTTCAATTTGCCCATTCACATATGTTGGCATGTCTGTTGCCATGGTATCTGGCTATGAAAATTAGAAGGCCATAGAAGAGGAATAATTTATAAATTGAATTTATATTAGTGGTTACACCAATTTGAGTGTGTTTGATTCCATGGTTTCGTAGCTCCTCAGCAAAGCCTTTACTTCCAATAAGGTACACAGTTTGTTGAAAATTGATGGATTCAAGGTATGAAGCAACTAGGTATCCTGATGTTGCAATTTCTTTCTGGATCCCACATATTCCAATTAGCCTTATATCACACTTGATAAAAATTGTATATGGTAGTAAATGCATACTTCATCTGCATTAAACCCCAACTTCATCAGTTTTTCAAGATATTGAGCTCTAGTTTTGGTACTGTTATTTGTTACATAAAAGATTTGTTTGCCGCTGTCTTTTAAATAGTTTACTGTTTCAACTGCGCGATATAAAACTTTACTTCCAGCCCACAGCACACCTGAGTCAGTAAATCATACTTCGTTAAACCTTAATTAAGTTAATTTCATTTTATTTTACCATCACAGTCGAATAGGACCGTGTCAAATGAGTTCACAAACACTCTCGCTATATCTTTTGACAGCTTGACGGCAGCCATGTTTAGACATTCGAGGTGGACAAACCATGGAAAAACATGGACAACCTTACAACTGGATAAATTATGTGAAAAGGAACACAGTAAGCTAAAATGCAGGAAATCATTTATCGTGCAGTTTTCGCCTTAGAAAAATAATAAGAAACTCTCTTAACCATAAAATAAGATTAGGGAAAAGGTTCTACCTAATATACACAAGTAAATAATTCCTTCCAAGTTCCAACTATGTAAAAAAAAGTCACGTATATATCTTAAGAAATTTGATTCTAATGGTATGACTACGAGTTAGATTTCGCGCCTTGATTGTTAGCGTTGCCATTTATCCCATTTTGCTCAGTTCGGATCACTAAGTTTCATAGTAAAAGAGTACTATTTGTTCTGATTTTTTTGTAATATAATTTTTCTCGAATGAAACATGACCGGAAACTAGTGATTCTTTAAATGTTAAAGATTATGTTTTTAAACACAAAGTATAAAACGTGCACCGTCGCCATTTCCGGAGAGGGAAACGATTCGTGGGTGGGGAACCGACTTGATGCCGTGTGCTGAAACCCATACAAATATCACTTGATTATCTGGATTCATCAGCTCTACATCGTGCTTCCTCTAAGGTAAGATAAAATTTTTTGTAAACTTCTGTGGCAAATTATTCTTATTTTTAGTAAAAAACTAGTTTTAAATAGCAATGTTATACTATCGAAAGCTTTACTGCTTGCGTTGCCTTTTTTTTTCTTCACATTTTGAAGGGCAAACTGTCATCTGCTAACTGCCGGTAGTGTGATGAATACAAACGCCACATTTTTTTGTAATGGGAAAATTCAATGGTTTAAAGAACTATCACGTTAAAGATGACTTTCTTGTTTTATTTTGCTAAGTAAAATGCGTTAATTCTACTTCTAACTCTAAATGATGACAATCTGAATTGCCGGAAATGTTCTTAGCAAAACTAATTTCTGTGTTTTCTACAGATGTGAATTGCAATGTAGGAGGACCCCATGCTTTTTGATGCTATGAATGTACCCGGCACGTTGGTGGCTGCTGAATGTACGTACCTCATTTGTTCTTTGAGTAACTTTAAATGTGATGGAAAAATTATCCACTCTGAGTTGCGATGATGTATCACTCAATTCATCCTTACCTACATTCTCTGAAGCTTTTTATTTGATTATATAGTGTTTTGTGGTGTGTTGATGATAATGAAATGTATCTTTTTGCAGGGAAATTGTCTGGGAAGGGGCGGAGGCCAATCAAATAACAAAAGGTGTGTATTACCTGTTGAGTAGATTGTGTGTTTTTGTATGATGATTTGTTATCCCTGGCATACAACACCTTGGTGATAATTCAACATTGGTAACTTTATATTTCTGAGATTGCATCCAGTTGAAGTGGTGGAATTTTCCGAGCTTTTGTTTGACTCAATTTTATTTTCCAGTTTTGGGCTTGTTCGTGTTGGGTCATGAGGTTGCCAGGCTTTTCCTGTGGTTGCTGCCTGGAGAACTTGCATGGAGGTAATTATGCCTCTAACTTTTTTATTGTGCTTATTTAAATGATGATAGCACTTGTTGATGCATCCGTTATACGCGGCGGCTCTGCAGCAAAAACATGAAAATTACTTGCCCTCACTGATGTTTATTTTTCGCGGTTCTATGGTTTGGTGTTTTCGGGTTTGTAACTGTGCTCATTTTTTTTAGGCTTTGTGCGGTGAAGTCGTGCTCAATGTTAGCAACTTCCATGCTTTTGGTTCCACTCTGGGGATGCATCAGGTAATTTACGGTAGCCTCCAAATACTGAGCTGTGATGTTTTAAGCATATGACTGATAACCCGCAAGGTTGTGATGTCAATCAGGATACTGAGCTCTCTCTAATGCCGCGTCTTTAAAGATTTTAATTAATAGTCGCTGTATTTTCCAAGTTTCGCTCTTGGGCTTGTCGGCGCCAGTTTTTCGTCGGCAGTTCGTGACGATGTCTCAAACGGGTAACAATTTTACCATTGCTATGTTTTTATCCCGATCACTATGCCTCTCTCCCTATCCAGTGGGAAGAAAGGTGCATTATTTATGAAAGGGAAAATATTAAATGGCCACGTAGGAAGCAACCTAGACTATGTATTGTTTATAAGTTGTGCCGTAAACGGGGGCAACAGTTAGACAGCGCCTTAATCCTGTTCTTTTTGTTTTAAATACTACTCTTTTTGTAGGGTTGGGGCAGTCTTTGGTGGCTGTTGAAGTGGATTTCGTACCTTTAGGTAATGTTCTTGTCTTTGTCGTGCCGAACTGTTCCAAATGATGTTGTCATCTTTCGGATATGATATTATTATGATTATCTCAATTTCACTGATGGAACAGTTTGGCGTTATTTTTTTTTTTCCTTCTTGCGTTTTTAATGTTTTGCGTTCCTTCTTAGGTGCTGAGTTTGGCGCATGTGCGTTGGGACATTGTATTAGTAATACGTCATGCGGATAATCCAGTGTCCTTGTTCGACCCTTGGTGAGTTTTTTCTTGTTTTCTCTTTGGCTGTTTCGAATGATTATATCCTGTACCGCCCCAAACTGAAGGACAGTGTCGATTGGTCAACCTTTATGATCTCAGTAACCTTCGTACAGTAATTGTTGGTTATATTTTGGAATTAATTCAGCGCATTATTTATACTCAGGGTCTGCTGTGGAGATTTTCTATTGGTGTTGCCTTACGTGTTTGGTGTCGATCTTTGATGCTCCCATCGAGTAGTTCGCTTTCGCGCTCAGGTAATATTTTTCTATTTATCGTGCTGAATTGTTCCAAATGATGGTACATCTTTCGGGTATGACATTATTATGATTCCCTTTACTTCACTGATGGAGCAGTTCAGCAGTTTATTTTTTGGGGGTTTTTTCCTTTCGTTCTTTGGCTTACCGTCTTGTATTTTTACCTAGGTTTTTGGGTGTCGGATTTCGCGTCCGATTGGTCTTCCAGCGTGTTTGTAAAACGTCGTTCGCTTTATTCTGAGCCGGTTGCCGTTGTTCGTGTTATCTTGGTATTTCATGTTTTATTTTCCTATTTTATTGTTCGAGTGATTAATTCCTATACCGCCCCAGACTGAAGAAAAGTGCTGAGTGGTTTTCCTCAATGACGACAGTTGGCTTCATATAGGGATTGTTCATTGTGTTTTGAAATTAATGTCACGTTAAATATTGTTTAGAGTTCGCTGTGTCAGTTTTCCATTGACATAACCATAAGGCTGCATCATGCTTGGGTGAGTCAATTTATACTTATCTGCAGTCTGAACCGTACACTTATCCCGATCGCCACACGTCCATCCTGTCAATGGGATGAGATGTGCCAAAATAACGAACGGGGATATTAGATGGCCGCTTAGGAAGCAACCAAGATTATAATATGTCATTGAGTTGTGCCGTATACGCTGGCAACAATTTGGTAATCGTTTATAACCCGATTTTATTTTCTTAATTTTTATTCCATAGCAGATTTAAATCGGTCGCTCATCCTGTTCTGAAGCTGGAATATTGGGTGGTTTTCCCGTTCCAAGGACCTGTTTGGCTAGTTGTCGGCAACTGTTTGTGACATCGATACGTTCTGGTAATTAAATTTGTGCATTATTCTGTCGACACTTGTTCTGGTGACCATGCCGCTTCACTCGGTGGGGTGAGATATGCCACCTTGTGGCGGTTCTCACTTCTGTGTTGGGCTAAGGGGTTGGTGGTTTTACTGCTATGATGAGTTGCTTATTGGTCCGTGTTTATGATCAAATGATTTTATTAACAGTAAGCTCTGAGGTTTCTGTTTTTGAGGGGAGCGTCTGTGTTGAGGAAAATACTAATTTCGAACTCCTTTTTATGTATGACAGGTCGCTTGATTCATCGCTTAACCTTCTGTACAGCGTGTGGCGTTCTGGGTATGTTATTCTCCTCCATGGTACTTTAACTTGTGTGTAAATGATGAAAAATCTAAACATCAGAGCATTGGGATATGAATTACATTGATTATTGTTATTTCTGACATTGATAGAGAAATATTGTTTATAATTTTTTCTTGAACAAACCGTAATTACCGGATTCTTTTAGGTATGCGTGCTTGGCTGTTGGTGAATTCAAAGATTAAGCAGGTGAATTACCTTTAAATTACGTTTTCTGTAATCGTGTGATGTAAAATTGTATTTGACTAATGTATGAAGACAACGTCTACAAATCTGAATTGTTTTATATGTCCCCTAGTTGGTTGGTTGTTTCTTTTATTCATGCCTCCCTATGCTTTCAGGTTAATTTGGTACGAGTGTAGCAGTGATGTCTGATTTACGGGTTGGCGTTGGTTCTGTTCGGCAATTCATCGAATACGTTGTATGTTATTGAATAACTCTACGTTGTATGCTTTTTTCTGGTTTTTGTTTCAATAAAACTTACGATATATTCGACATTCGCATTTTATTTACGTGTGATCCTTGAACATTTTTTCTCACTGGGATAATTAACAATATAGTCGTTAACCATTGAGAAGAGGTAATAAAGTTGAGTAACTGTATTGGGCTGGAAAACATTTGATATCTCGAGGTTGAATCATTTGTATCTAATTCGACGTTAGATAATCAATATTAAATGATCTAGTAAAATTTAGCGATACGGTACATGCTTACAATTGCTTGATAAAACAGTTGATGTGCAGTAGCGTAAATTGTGGTGCCAGGTAACGTGCCTATATTTGGATACGTGAAAATGACAGTCCTTAAAGTTAGATTAGTTAAAGGTAAAATATGTAAATAGGTATATTTTTGTCAAATAGTTGTGTTTAAAATTGTATTGAAGTTTGAAAAGATTCTAGCATCTTCAATCTTTTAGATTTCGTGTTTTTAGTTAGTCACGGGGTGATGTTTCCAGGAGGCTACGTGTAGGTGTAGTACCACCTAAACTTTGACAAATTGACAATGTCAACTTGTCTTTGTGAAATGGCACTATGGCAGTAGTCCCCCTCAGTTCTCGACACTCGAGTACGTTTTTGTTTTCAACTCAATTTCTAGTATTTTTTATTTCTAGTCTTCATATAAAAGTATGCGAATAGAAGTTCGATAATTCGATTCGACATTCGAGAGTTGGAAGTCGAGACCACCACCGTACCACTTATTATTGTGAACGGCAACGTTGCACACAAACTTTCAATTTCCACTCCGAGGCATTTTTGTGTAAACTATTCCGACGTATATCCATTTGGCGTTGTTTATTGAGTTCGAATTATTTTTAAGGTAATTCTTTCCTCAAATTATATTGAGTATAGACATCTCTTTTGCAGACGTTTTTTTATCCACTGCTACTTATTTCCGATTCCAAGTAGTATCTGTTTTGACGTGTGACATGCTTAGCGGGGCGTGGCAAGACAACTGTTGGCTTCAGCTATTTATTTCTTCTGATGAACTTTCTAATTTTTTTAATTTATTCAGTATGAACTATTAATTTAGTTGACCGGAATGTCGTGGGATAACGGATTATTCAGACCTGGATTTCCTAAAACTGAGTCATTTGAAAATCCTTACAACACACATAGACTAGTAGGAGATTTCACCCCATTCTACATTACAATTGCTGTCTGCACAATTGTGTTTGCCATCATATTGATCCTGAACATAGCCTGCTGTTGTTCAGAACGCTACAAAAGCTACTGGCAGGATCCACATACAGGCAATCGGTGGATTCTCTCAATTTGGGTTACATCACCGAAATACCAACCACCCCTGGACGTATAATCAGTAGGTAATGCTACCTTGTTTCTTTTTAGTTTGAAGTCAAATTATCCAGCATTTTTGATATTTTTTTAGCAAACAAGCAGAAAGCAACTCCTTGCTTCATAATGTTCCACGTATATTGGCCAGCATTGGCAGCACTTGCCTTATTTGTTGTTATCATCATTGTATTGATTCTTCGTTTCTCTGACAAGTGGTGTGGTGCTAGGCATACCACTATACCTAATGTGCGAGAATATGAATCAACTGAAGACATGGAAATGGTTGCTTATGATCATAGTGTTCACACAGAGAAGGAATTTTCCGTGTAAGGTTAGGTTCTCTCTCCACTAGAAATGTAGCTACATTCCATACTGAATCCGTCCACAACGCCTTTTCATCTTTTGACTTTCTTATGGGATCATTTTTAACTTTCTTTTCGCCCGTAACGCCCTATTGACGAATCTCAACAATACAAATTTTAGAAATTTACCGTTTTGTTGTAAGTCTGTCAACTTGCTTTATTGTCTCAACAACAATCTTTGGTCCAGGAAAAAATGTACAAAGTAATCTTTATTATAAAGTTTACACTTAGATATCGCAAACTTCGCCACCAACACAGAGCATCTGCATGAAAGGAGCAGCCTCGCAAGTCATTAACGAAAAATTTGAAGATTTTCTACGTTTTCCTGTCCACGTTTTAGAGGCAGACAACGACGCTGGGCATCGGAGAGGATGTTTCACCCATAAAAAGGAGTGCCACGCAGGTTTGTTGCAAATTTCGATGGAAGGGGAAGACAGAAAAGATGAAACACCATCATCATTAGAGTCCGATGAGCTAGTTTCAGATGATTCTTTTGGAAACCAGACTTTTTGCCAAATATCTCGTTCAGTCGGTCCGTGACAGCAGTCCAAAGCTCCAGCATCCATAGGGTGGGCTTCGGTATTGAAAATATAAGCTCCCGTATCAAGCATGCAGGATCGAGAAGCCACTCGATGAGGTTTGCCTGACAGCCCGTCGCCATGGATAAAGTTTTCAGAATCAAAAAGCAGGAACAAGTATCTATTGGAAACGGAACAAACATTAACATCTGAATGGAAATTTGTTATACCATGAATTAAATACTTCGTTGTCTCTGCGAGGAAAAACGACTCCATTCGATCTTCTAAACGATGATCACGGGTGTCTTTTACGGTTGCATAGCCGCATGGAGTCCTTGTGCTGTGCTGGATGGCTCGAAGAACGTCCTCGCCCATTGCCAGCAAATTCTTATCCATTGTTGCACGGTAGAGAAACATGAGGGACTCGATAAATTCAGGTCTGAGAGGGTAACCTTCTCTTTGAGGTCGAACTTCTCGCTGCTGGACATCATACATTTCGGGGACGAAGCCGAGATGCTTCAGGACTTGATGATAATTGAGGATGGATTTCATGGCATCGGAGGTTTTACCTATTGTGCTGAGTACGCCTGGCCAGTAGGCCTCTAGGTTTTGAAAAACTGGCAGAGACACAGTACCTTTTGTCATCGTAACCCAAAAGTACCAATCGTCTTTGCGCATATAACGATTGATGCCATCGAGATGATGCAAAAACATTTCCATAAGCTCTGGTCGGCTAAGAAGTGCTGAGCCTTTGACAAGGTATTCATAATACGAATCTATGGCAGCCCCAATTCCAGCATCTGTGGCAATCCATTGACCAGTTTCGACGTTGATATGATTACCAACCAAACCGATGCCAGATCGGTGTTCCCACAAAGCCTTTAGAGCTCTCATGGCTACGGCTTCATACTCAGGATTTTGCGTTAACCTTGATAGCACACCAAATTCAATGATGAAGGTCCCAACACCTGCTGTGCATGTAACTGGTGTTTCATTTGGAGGTACTCCATGCCTATGAATAGGTTGAATTCAGTTCCATGTAAAAATGAAAAGTAATTTTATGTCACCTAAGATTGACAGTCCCATATGGCATTCCAGTATAGGAATTGAATGCAGGTAAAAGTCTCTTAGCTACATCCTCTGCCAACCTGAGAAGGGGACCATTGCAAGGCCATCCTGGCTCTAAATTAATCCCGGATCTATGGCTGAGTAAATGAGCACTAAGCAATCCTGAATAGACAAAAAAAAAAAAAAACATTGTTTATCAAGATAAACAGAAAATTTGAATGCAACTACCTCCAACAATTCTAATATTTGTTTCAAAAACAGAGACATTGATGTCAGAGTCAAAACTCAGTTCACTAAGAACATTAACAACTCGTCTGAACTCTGTGTGATTGCCTAAAACGGCAAGTGTGGAGAGGGCATCAATCAATGTCAAAGAGTAGCTTCCCCAAGTGTCAACACCTCTGCAAGTTAAGGGCTGTAGCTCATCAAGAGGGTAGGCATAATTTAAGTACCCATTATACGCATGATAAAATAGCTCGCGCACTTCAGCTCTCAAATCCGACAGGTGTTCCTCTGTGTAGTAGGTTTCTGGAACAATTGGTCTTTGGCCACTTACGATACCCAAGTCCCACCAGGCCAGGATGAAACATAATGTGAACCAGTATCTCATTTGATTAAGCAACTAAAGGGAATTGGAATTATTACTGTGGTAAACATAAATATCCCATTTTGTTTAGCCACTACCATTCATGTGTTGACAGCTCACTGAGACAGGCTAAGCCATCTAACGGTGGTTATTGTAAATCATATTCTGGACAATAGATGGTGTGGTAGGGTTTTTCGAATTTGGCGCGTTCATCCCTGTAGAGTTGTGCTTCGCCATTGTTGGTAAAAAACGGTGAATTGGTGGCATGATCTACACACACGCGTACACACAAGTTTAAGAACCCCGCCGGTTTTCATAAGATTGTTTACCCATTAAATGCATCGTCGCGTTTGGTGTTTCTTGTGGAATTTGATTTTGCTTGAAGAGTTACGTGTCAGATCAGAAAATCTGGGATATCTTTCGGAGTGTTGAAACGAACCTCCGACAACGCCAAGGTGAGTAGGTGGATTGAATACTTAGCGTGTGGCAGTAAGCTGTGCAACTGTTATGGTGCATCAGTTTTTCGTATGTGATAATTATGTAATTTTTTTGAAACAGATTAAACTATGGCTGACTTATCAGTTAAGCTTCCTAAGCCAAAATATGGTCAAGTGGTGGTTTTGCAAAAAAATGGTGATGAGCCAAGAGGTAAGCCAAAATTCAGTTTTGTGTGCCTCTTGTCAAACTTGGCTGAAACTTCTGTTTCGTTAGGTCATGGTTTTCCCCTCATATCTACTAGTTGTGTGGTTGGTCGCAGTACAGCAGCTGATATACGAATCTCTTCTGCTGACGTCAGCCTCACACATTGTATATTTATGATTGATGAATCTTCTGGAGAAGCTTCTTTAGAAGTTCGTGGAAATGAAACACAAGTTAATGGAACCATTGTCGACCCTGTTAATACCATTAAACTCAATCACAAAGATGTTGTTGTAATTGGTGGAAGGAAATTGCGGTTTGAATATCTACCTCCTGATTACAAACCATTGCCAAGTAATTTTTCACCTTCTTTTTTAAAATTAAGTGTGTAAGAAAAATAAAATATTTGTTTGTTTGTTAGGTAAACCAATACCAGGAGTTCCCTCTGATTCATTTAATGCCGAAGTTGTAGATCTAGAGGAAAATGGTGATGTTGTTGATAGCAATGCAGAAAAAGAAGAAGAAGTTTTGCAGGAAGTGCTTAGTACTCCAGCCGCCAAACGCGTTTCTTTTGGGCCTTACCTGAGCCCCGAACAGTTTGATAATACTCTGCCACCAGCTACGCCAATTAAAAAAGGCGCTACTCCTCGTCGTTCTACTCGATATTCCGGATTGAAATTTACTCGATCTATGATCGATCCACTGGTCGAAGAGGTAATATATATTTATATGAATGAAACGTATTTCCTGTTGAGCTAAAAATAACGCACATTTCTATCGTGTAGGATGTCACACTAGAGTCACCATCAAAAGAACAGCCAGTAATCAATAGTAAAGACTGCATTGATGAAACGATCATTTCTGAAGATGATGCAGATGCCTCAGTTTCTAGCTTGGCTCCAGCCAGCGAGACTGCCATTGTTGACAGTAGCCCATCTTTAGGGATAGGGGTTGAATTTCCTGAACTTTCAAACTCTACCAATTTGGAAATGTCGGTTGACGCAATGTCAACTTTGTCGGACGTATCAAATATTGCCGCCGTCCCATCCGAATGCTGTTCGTTCCTTGATGAACCCATCGAAGAAGACGAATTCGGCCCTGAGGTTGTCGAACAAGAGGAAGAATCTCTTTCACAAATGGAAGACACTTCATTATTTTCTGAAGATATTATCGGAGTGGGAATTCCAGCCTCGGCGATGACGACGTCTCGTCTAACAAACGGTACTGAATTGCTGCGATCATTTACAACATCGTCACTAGCTGAGAACATGGGCGACGAAGATGAAGAGGAAGGCATTACTCTGTCACCGGAAGACATGTCAGCAGTGAAAAACGGGCATGGCTCAATCATCGATTCTACAACTGTATTGGAAGTAGAAACCCAGGAAACACCAGTTCCTGTGAAAATGAAAGAAATTCCATCATCTCCTCAAGTGGATGATTCTGATGTTGGACAAGTCGAGCATCTAGTGGAGACACAGAAACTCATTCCAGTCACACCTAAGGCTGATAGCGCCAGTGTCGGAGATGCCAAGCAATTATCCCAGATACCTGAAGCATCGACCGAAGGTTTCGCAAAAGTAGTTGAAACTACGGCAGCCGTCGTGGTTGAAAGAGTGGAACAAGTCGATATTATTAATATCAATGCCGATTTAGAAAAAGTGATGGAGACTCCTGAATGCTCCCCGGGGAAGGCTTCATTGCAAACTGCAAGTCCGGTTTCCGAAACGCCGAAATTAGAAAGAGAGAAAGAAACCAGATAAAACAGTGAAAACTCAAGTTTATCAGACGCCTAAAGCTGATGGTGCCATTACTAAGGCAAGGGACACGTTGGCTGAAACACCCAAAGCTTTGCCTGCAAGTCCTAAATTGGACATCACCGACCTGGAGGGAGTTGCTCGTCTCCTCGAGACCCCCAAATCATCACGTTCGACCGCCACGGCTGCTGCTATTGGTAAAACACCTCAAGCGGACTATACCGATGTCCGAGGGGTGAAAAAGCTTCTCCAGACACCAAAACCTCCACCAAACACACCTAAAGCCGATTACAGGGACGTCAGAGGAGTCAAAAGACTTTTAGCTACACCTAAAGCAGCTCCCAGCACGCCAGTAGCCGACTACACTGACGTGGAAGGTGTCAATCTCCTCATGAAGACTCCCAAAGCAGCAGGTGCGCTGCCTCAAACTGACGAGGAAAAAAACAAAATGGAGGTTTCGGAGGAATCACCTGGAAAATTGGTTATAGCGGAGGAATCCAAACCCGAGGGTCCATTAGAAGTACCTGAAACGACTAAGAAAAATGCTGATGAGACAAAGGATATCAAGGAAACGGCTTCAGGGGACAAAGAAGTTCAGCCGGAGAAAGCAGCAAGTGACGTAAAAGAAAGCAGTTCGCCGGATAAACCAGTTGAAATCCCGAGCGAGGATAAGCCAGAGGAATCTGTGAAATTGCAAGACAAAAGTGAGCCAACGGTAGAAGAGGAATTGACTACGGCGTCAAACCGAGGTCGCAGGGCTCCGTCAACTAAAGCTGACTATGGTGGAGTCAGTGGATTCAAACGAGTTTTGAGGATCCCGAGAGTTCCTGGAACCCCAAAAGCAGATTATTCGAATGTGGAAGGCATTGATCTGCTCATGAAAACACCGAAATCAAAAGAAGTTCCACCTCAAAGTAGCGAGGATAAAAAACATGAGACTGTCTCGGAACAAGCAGCCGAGAATGCGGCCATGGAATCATCGTCTGAGACATCACTGAAGTCTGTCGAATCAATGAAAGAGATCAAAGAAGACGCTTCACAGAGTGATGAAAAGGACGCCGTCCCGGAAGTTGAAGAGCAAGAAACTAAAGAGGCTGAAGGCGAAAAAGAAGCTCCTCTTCCACGTCGAGGTCGTCGAGCTGCCACGCCAAAAACTCCAAGCACACCCAAAGCGGATTACAGAGATGTCAGTGGAGTCAAACGGCTATTGAAGACTCCTAAAGCTGATTATTCCGATGTGGAAGGTGTCGATCTCCTGATGAAGACACCGAAACCGAAAGATCCTGTTTCTCAAACCATCGAAGAAGAAAAACCTGAGGCCATTCCCGAAGCTGTGCCCGAAAAGGTTGAAGAGTCAACAGCTGAGTCATCGCAGGAATCCTCCGAAACAAAGGAAACGATCGGTGAAAGTTCTGAGGAAAGCACAACGGTAGACTCGCACGTTAGCCAAGTCCAGCTGCCAATCGAGGACGAGACTCAAGTTGAAAAAGAAACCACACTTCCACGTCGAGGTCGCCGTCCTGCTACTGCTGCTGCTGCTAAAACCAACACTCCTAAAGCTGATTACAGAGAGGTTAGTGGAGTGAAACGGCTTTTGAGGACTCCGAAAGCTGCACTTGCTACTCCTAAAGCTGATTATTCCGATGTGGAAGGAATTGACCTTCTCATGAAAACGCCCAAAGTGAGTGACGAGATCGTTGAGGCCGTTCGGGAAGAATCAACAGACATCATTGAATCAACGCCTGGGTCTTCAGTGGAAGCCCCTGAAACGACCGAACTCGTCGAAAAGGAGGATGCTGTCGTTTCCGCACAAGTTAAAGAACCTCAGCCGACCCAAGAGGAAGAAACCGAAGAGGTCGACGCTAAAAAAGAAGTGGCTGCTCCTCGTCGAGGTCGTAAACCTGCTGCTGCTGCTAAAACAAACACGCCCAAAGCCGATTATCGGGACGTAAAGGGAGTCAAGCGGCTCTTGAAGACCCCGACAGCAGCAACTAGTACCCCGCAAGCTGACGACTCTGACGTAGAAGACGTTGATGTTCTAAGAAAAACACCTCAAGCTGGGGATCCTGAACCGGAAAAGGCCGAGGAAGTGAATGTTCCAGAAGGATCATCAGAGAAGCCAGCCGAGGAAGCAACAGCGGAGGCTAACCAATCGAACGAAGAGGAAGCTAAACGAGAGGAAGCTAAACGAGAGGAAAACGCTGTCTATGAGCCTCGGTTGAATGTGGAAGAAGAGGCTGAAGTTGAAAAAGAGGCCACACCTCCCCGAAGAGGTCGTCGAGCTGCTCCGAAAAGCAATACTCCGAAACCAGGTGGACGCGCAAAACGGAAGCAACCTTTGTCGGATTCCGACAGTCAACCTGAATCGATTGGAACTGCGGATGCCCCATCTGCCAGCGAAAAAGAGGAGCAAATCGATGAAGAAAAGGCGGATTGCCCTGTGAAATCGGCGGCCAAAATCAGCACTCCAAAACGAAGTCGCCGAGTGCCCTCGACCAAAGTAGAAACTCCAAAGGCAGTTCGATCGACTCGAGGGAAACGACCATCCGAATCGGACAGTGGCCAATCAGAGGAAGTCGAAAGCCGACCGTTGCGATCCAAAAGGAGAAAAGAAGAGCAATTGAGTGAGAAGTTGACGCTGTCTCCTGTCGTTCGACTCCAGCGCATCGACATCGCAGCGGAAGGCACCCCTTCCTCGGAAAGGGTGGCCAAAGTGACTCGCAAAAGGGGCTCTGTATCCAGTGGAGAAGAGTGGGGAGTACCCGAGCAAGTCAAACCGATTCGACGTGGCCGAGGACGTCCACCGAAAGTTGTTGCTCACAAAACAGTTGAAGAAGAGAAAGCGGAAGAGGAACCGCTACGGACTGCAACGCACAAGGGGAAAGCTGCTGCCGTTGAAGAACCAATCTCGTCCGACGAAGAACTCGAAGATGTCGAGGTGAAATCGACAAAGAAAACAACAGTAGGTCTACGTCGAGGAGCTGTCAAACGGACCTCCGTTCCGGAGAAAGAAGAAATTGCGCCCGAAGGGAAAAGGCGTCGCGGTGAAACAAGAGCCAGTAAACACGTTACTGGATTGGATGACGTCGAGATGTTACACGAAGGCAAAGGACACGCTGCCGACATTCATGCCAATCATATGCCGGACGAAGTGGAAACGAACGAAGAATCACCAGTCACTTGTGTCAAAAGTGGTCGATCTACTCGCGCAAAGAGCGCACTCAAAGTTCATTTTGACGTGGCCGAAACGGCGCCTTCGCCAGTCAGATCCACCCGTTCGGCACGGAAAACGACAGTAGCGACAGCTACACCGGCTGACAAAAAAGTCTCGGTCCAACTAGAACGCGATCCCGACATTGAAACTTTGGCCGCTACAGCGCAAGAGGAGGAAGACAAGGCACCGGCCACCAAACGTTCACGTCACAAGAAGGGGCTAAAAGCTTCTGTGACGACGATGGCGGATGAATCTCCCGCCGTACCGGCCACAATAAAACGGACACGTGGTGGCAAGAAAACAACTAGTGAGCCTGAGCTCCATCAGCAGGATACCTCAGCGCCACCGTCACCTCGCCGTACTCGACGTACTAGAAACATCTAACAGAAGAACCCATCAATTTATTATTTTTTTTTTTTTTTATTCTCTATTTTATTTTCTTTTTTGTTTTACCCATTATTTTTACCATTGAATAATTTGTTCACATATCGGATTCTATTCTGCTTTTGGGTTTACTTCTGTACCTTTTCCCCCAAGTTGGCTTCATTACGTATTCCTATCAATGCGTTGAGGCTCACTTGATTATCATTTTGCTTCTTTAAATTTGTGTCCAATTTTCATTCTTAGCGACGCCCAAGCAATTTTGAAGAAATACAGATTTTGGTACGGTTGGTTAAGTATTTCACAATTGGCATGGATTGTGTTGTGTGTGTGTTACAAATATTTGGATGTTGGAGGATCTACTGCACGAGAGCCGCAACATAACTCGAATTTATCTTTACCAACAATACAAGACTTACCATTGTAAACCCGAAAGACAACCAGCCATCTCCTTGTTTTTATTTAATTTTTGCATAGTATGTGCTGCGTAAGAGAAAACAAAAATGTAATGTCATAATTATTTTCTCAACCGAATGAACCGATTTTCGCAAGTTGAAATTCACCGTCAATTTTGAAACGTGTTGCAACGTTGCTTGTGGACGTAGACCCAAAGTTTCTGTCAGTCATAGAACCGGTTTCCATGACTGCTTCTGTCAATTTAAGAGCAGTTTTACAGCTCTTCTACTACATTCTCTGCCAAATGAGATTCAGGTAATAAGAGTATGTTTGGCACAACAAAATTTAATTCAAGACAGCTTGAAAACAGAAGTGAGTCTTGGTTGAACTTGCACTACTGATGCAGTTTTCTTCAACAAGAGTCATACTTTTTGCAGTTATCTACATGATAACAAGCAGTGCATTTACTATAGTGGGAGTATTTTAAAGTAGGCCTATTTTATTTCTGTGGTTTTTATTTGCTTTCTTACCAATTCTTTCTTGGCTACCTGTTCCAATTTTTTCTGTTGGAATTTGTCAGTTAAGTTATAGTATCCATTTCCATGCATTTCTCGTGTTGTACCGATCTGTTGTTAGAATTACAAAAGGAATACAGATTTATATTTGATGGACAGCAAAATCTTTCAACAAAGTGGGATTTCTCCTCAGCAATATCTATGCAAAGTCAAATAAAACACATTTTAAAGTATAATAATTGTTTGGTCTCCACAATAATGACCTATGCAATCTCCATGGTACCATTCATCACAGTAGTCACAGCCACAAAAGTATTAAATCTTTTGTTATCCAAGAAGTAAGGAACAAGGTTTTCAAATACTTGCATCGGGTAATTTCAGTAAACTTGCTATTAGATGCCAAGTTTTTCTTGCCTCATCATTGGGTGGGAAGCTTTCTATTTGAATTTTTAAGGAATTTGTAAATATTGATATAGAATTACCTCGTGTTACGTTAGTATACACAACGTGAAAATATTTCGTGAATTTACTTTTTACGATTTCTCATTTTGGTTTTAAGTGTCCATATCTGTTTTCTAATAGTAACAGAGAAACATTCAGCATATTGTATGTAACTCGTAGCTCAATTGTTGAGCGATGGCGTGATATGCCGAAAGTCTAGTGTTCAAATGCAATAGCACCGTCGCTTAAAATCCAATGCGAAATTTATTTAAAAATGAAGAGATGAAAAAAAAAAAAGAAAACTATCATAACACCTGGTGGTGGTAAGTTTCTTGACATAAGTGGCCCACTTGGAAGGTAGGCAACCCAGGTCAATGCAGACCTAGCAGGTATGTAGTCGGGGAGAAGTGTCTCTCGGGCAGAACTCAGGTAGAGTAAGCTGATCCCGGTTCCCCCGATCACCACATGACCACTCGGAAATGGGTAACTGGCAAGAAGTCAAGCCATCCACCGTCGAGTTCGCAAGCCAGAGCCTTTCTGTTGGTCTCTATATCCCCAGATCGAAACATCAGAAATATTCTAAGTGTCTCGACTGGTTTAAGATTATTGTATAGAAAAAACATAGGTTTTGTATGTGAGTCGTAGCTCAATGGAAGAGCAGTGGCACGGGAACGTTAAGGGTAAAGGTTCGAATCCTACATGGACAATATATATAATATTGCTTTTTATTATTTATAATAATATAATTGTTAAATTTAAAAATTGTACCACGAAAAAAAATTTTTCCCAGCAAAAATAAAAAAAAAAAAAAAAAAAAGAAAATATTATGCCAGAAAAGAAAAAATTTTTTAAATGATTTTATTACGGTTTGTCACATAGTTACATAAAACGTTGTAGCAAATTAAGGAATCGGGATACACCACTTCAATCGACCCGCCTAGCAAATTATCCGGATTAAGGCCAAAGAAGCCAATAGAAAAAGAAATTTGTGAACAGTTATATCCGTTATTTAGGTAACCCAATAGTACTCAAATTATTTCATAGATGGAGATTCCCACATCCCCTTTCCATACAAAATCACGTCATGACCTGCATTGGGCTTATCACTAATCCAGAGGAAACAGGTCTACAAAACACAACGGAGTCCAAATGATATACACGTACATATTTTCTTTTTAATTATTAAAAAAAAAAAAAAAAATATATAATTTTAAATATGGTGATTTTCGGTCCCCCTTTCCAAGTTCATTTTTGGTACCCAGCCTCCATCCATACCTTTCTCCGTGTCTTCTTATTTATCTTCTTCTATCTTATTTGATTTTTATTGACTTCGCGTGCGTCATATGGACGGTTGCAGAGGAAAATTTCGTGATCGGATGTCTGGTTATAGTGTTAATATTAAATATTAACGATTCACAATCATGCTAACTAACAACAAATTTAAAAACCCCATTTTCAACTTACACAAACAGACTCCTCGTTAGCTTCGGAGACGTCAGTGTTGTAACATTGTTCCAACACCCATTATCCTTTTCCTTCGACCGGGCAACATCTGATAAAAACCAGTTCAACCAAATTACAATGTCAATTTCAAAGATGAATGATTTAAAGTTTTAACCTACAATGATAAGATCCAAGTTCGCTAACCGACAAGGATCAGATCGTACAATGGATCACAACTTAACTTCTTTTAGGTGCACACCTAAAAACAAGAACAAAAAACAAAAAACAAACCAAAACAAAAAAAAAAAAACAAATAACATGTCCCAAGCCTATACCGAAATTCATACCAACATGGAAAAATGGATTTTGTAAACAATTACCATCCATGGCCTTAATTAAAAGCTAGCGTACATAGCATCACGGCCACTTTTTTCATAAATGCCTCCCTTATGCAGAAATATTAAACCTATGGGCATCGGCTTACTAACATATGATCGGCTCCACAATGACAAGATAATTATTCAGTTACATATGGGAAAATTGGACTGAAATGGCACGATGATGAAGGCCATCTTCTCCAAACGGTCGACGTAAAACACACCATCGGGTTAAAACACAGTCAGTATTAATCCCTTTGCTGACCACCTAAAACATGAGCAAGATTTAGTTTTCATCTTTAACAAATATCAGGAAAAATAATAACCACTTCAACACGTTATACAGCATGGATTCGTTCTTTTTCTTCTTCCTCTTCGTCTTCAATTAATGTACAGCCTGCTCCAGTACTTAATCGACAAGGTTTCCTGCAACTACCTGTTACTAATCCAATTAATAAATGACAAATACTCAAGTTTAAAACCAACCCTTTTTGATACAAGTAAAACAGGATACCAATTTTTGAACCATACAGAAATTAATAGGATTCCCCTGCTCTTTACCTGTTAAGTGACTAACAGTACAAAGAATTGGTGGAAATTGCTTTGTAACAAAAATTGTCTACACTACCATTTTCAATAAGGTATTTTTCAGTTCCATGTTCCTTTTCATTATGTATTAGAGCCAACATAATGATCTCAGATTAATTTTTGGCTTTGTCAAGTAGATTTGCACTCACAGCTAAATAAGAGGCACTCCATGGATCTACAAAAAAAATATTTTAGAATTAGACATACTTATTTAGTCTGAAACAGTTCCTCATATGAAATATGTTTTACTACTTCATGAAATGGTTTTGTAATAGCTTCCATCACTTTCCTAATGAATAGCTTTTTTCTGGCAAACATTTTCTCTTGCGTGATTTCTCTTGATTTTTTGCCAATACATACTGTACATTTAATTTCCCCACCACTGCCACCTGTCATCATTTTAGTCTATTAACTAAAAATGTAAAAAAAACCTTAATTGATACAGTTACTAGATCAATCTAAACTATCTTTCAGGCTTTGGGTTACAGTCCAGGAGAAGCAAGCTGATAAAACTGAACAGGTTGGTTCCACACTGATTCACATACCAAGGCAAAATCAAAATCATCTCTCAAAAGCTCTCTTCCACGATATTTCTATCATAAAACAATAAATGTATAAACAGATTGCAAAACAGAAAGTAACAAAGTTCGTGTGAATTACCTTTCGGATTATCTTCATTATCAGTAACCCAACGATGGCGAGAATACCTCGTAAATCCTTACCACTCAGAATATCGGTCTGGCTCTCAGCTGATGGATGCAAAAGATATACCGGAAGACCATGCACCATTGCCACACATCACAAATGGAATCTTCTACGTTTTGACGTACATAAAAATTCAGGTTTCGGCCCCGGTGCACCAATCCGTGATCCGTGACCAGCTTAATACTGGAAGACAATGGCGCGACCCACGTACAATGTGTTTTGTTCCCCATCATGCCAGTATGTTCGAGTAGTAAGCTCATCACGGTTAACCCGTTGGAGCATCTGGGACGAGTACTTTAAATAACAATGGCCAGTTGGCCATCGACAACACCTCTACACAGAAACAAAGTCACCAGTGGCATCAGTTATTTAGATCAATTATATAGACCAGCATACTTAATCCGGAGATAAGAAATTCAGCCAATGCGTGAAGCTGGTATCGTATCAACAATGTGAAAGAAAAACGTTTTATTTCGTTTACGTAAATTCGTTTTACGTTTTTTTTCTGCATTTTTTTAATTTTATTTTTTATTTTTAATTAATATTATAATTGTTTTTTATTTGCCCCTTAGTGGACGAAGAAAACTGCATAAATCGTAAAACAGAATCTTTGTATTTCTCACCTGGATATGCTCGTTAATCTTATCATTTTCTATTTTACGCACGCGCGGTTTGTTGCGGTTTGCAACAAGGCAACGTTTGGTGCTTTCCCCTCGATTTCACTTCACTTTTACTCTTCTATTTTACCAGCTCCACCACTCGAGGAATTTAAAATGGTCGAATGAGTTGCATTCAACTTGGCTAAAGGGATAATGAATTGACAACACGGCGATTCAGTCACATTTTTGTATTTTTGAAAGGAACAGTCAATCAGTCGGTGTGTTACAGCCAAGAAAGCGAGAAATTTGACCATTTTAGGGGTTAAAGATTTCGAGTATGAGACAATCGCCTTATTTTGCGGAAAAAAAATGCCGAAAGAAGCTCACGTTTGAGGGAGCTGCTTCGTTTGAGGGAGCTACTTCGTCCAGTAGTTTTAGGATTTCGTCCTTGTTTTTTATTTTATTGTTCCTGCGTAATAAAGAGCGTGCATCGATGTCATCGGATACGACAGGAATTCCCAGTTGGATGAAGAGTTGAATGGCGTCAATTAAATTCGAGTTTGAATTGAACCAACACAAATAATGGAGCGCATTCCTTCCAAAGTTGCTCTTTGCATTGACATCAATTCCCAGTTGGATTAAGAGTTGAATGGCGTCAATTAAATTCGAGTTTGAATTATTCTGACACAAATAATGGAGCGCATTCATTCCATCGTTGTCCTTTGCATTGACATCAATTCCCAGTTGGATGAAGAGTTGAATGGCGTCAATTAAATTCGAGTTTGAATTCTTCCAACACAAAAAATGGAGCGCATTCATTCCCTCGTTGTCCTTTGCATTGACATCAATTCCCAGTTGGATTAAGAGTTGAATGGCGTCAATTAAATTCGAGTTTGAATTCTTCCAACACAAATAATGGAGCGCATTCCTTCCCTCGTTGTCCTTTGCATTGACATCAATTCCCAGTTGGATTAAGAGTTGAATGGCGTCAATTAAATTCGAGTTTGAATTATTCTGACACAAATAATGGAGCACATTCCTTCCAAAGTTGCTCTTTGCATTGACATCAATTCCCAGTTGGATGAAGGGTTGAATGGCGTCAATTAAATTCGAGTTTGAATTGTTCCAACACAAAAAATGGAGCGCATTCATTCCCTCGTTGTCCTTTGCATTGACATCAATTCCCAGTTGGATGAAGAGTTGAATGGCGTCAATTAAATTCGAGTTTGAATTCTTCCAACACAAATAATGGAGCGCATTCCTTCCCTCGTTGTCCTTTGCATTGACATCAATTCCCAGTTGGATTAAGAGTTGAATGGTGTCAATTAAATTCGAGTTTGAATTCTTCCAACACAAATAATGGAGCGCATTCCTTCCAAAGTTGCTCTTTGCATTGACATCAATTCCCAGTTGGATGAAGAGTTGAATGGCGTCAATTAAATTCGAGTTTGAATTATTCTGACACAAATAATGGAGCGCATTCCTTCCATCGTTGTCCTTTGCATTGACATCAATTCCCAGTTGGATGAAGAGTTGAATGGCGTCAATTAAATTCGAGTTTGAATTATTCTGACACAAATAATGGAGCGCATTCCTTCCATCGTTGTCCTTTGCATTGACATCAATTCCCAGTTGGATTAAGAGTTGAATGGCGTCAATTAAATTCGAGTTTGAATTATTCTGACACAAATAATGGAGCGCATTCATTCCATCGTTGTCCTTTGCATTGACATCAATTCCCAGTTGGATTAAGAGTTGAATGGCGTCAATTAAATTCGAGTTTGAATTATTCTGACACAAATAATGGAGCGCATTCATTCCATCGTTGTCCTTTGCATTGACATCAATTCCCAGTTGGATTAAGAGTTGAATGGCGTCAATTAAAGTCGAGTTTGAATTATTCCAACACAAAAAATGGAGCGCATTCATTCCCTCGTTGTTCTTTGCATTGACATCAATTCCCAGTTGGATTAAGAGTTGAATGGCGTCAATTAAAGTCGAGTTTGAATTATTGTGACACAAATAATGGTGTTACGTTCGTAACGAGAACACTGGGATTTACCCTCGAAAGAGGCAATTAAATAGTTCAACGAAATAGTTGTATTCCGTCCCTGTACTTGGGATTCGCACAGTTACACAAAAAAAAAGGGAACACGCGAAAAGGGAATGGAAAAATAATCCGCGAGGGAAAGCCAGCGTTTAAACAAAGCCCCCTCTTATGGTCCTGTCGCTCAGACGGTTTACCCTCTACTGCCTTTTACAACAGGTAGACAAAGGCGTCTGGCTAATTGACCCGCCATCTGGCAGAGACAAGCACATAATTAGGGATGGGGATATTGGCGGGAGATACAATTGTAACATTCGGCCCTTCCTGACTCGAAGTTCGCCATAAAAAAAAAAAAAAAAAAACGAGAACAAACAAAACAAAACACAAAAGGGAACAAGACGAGCACAACTGATTTAAACAAAAGAAAAGCAAAACAAAGAACTTCGAAATTTCCACTTTTACCAACCCTCCAGAATACTATACCCTCCCTCCGCTCACGGCTCTAAAATTACCAGTTACCCATTACCCCCCAAAAAAGGAAAGAAAGGAAAAAAAAAAAGTACTTGAATTAGTTGTAGCCACGTAAGAACCAAAAAAAAAAAAAAAAAAAAAAAACAAAGCAAAAAAAAAAAAGGACACATACCACAAGGAAAAACACCGCTAGGTAATTAAAAAAAAAGAAAATGTATATAAACATAGCGAAAGAAGTGCGTGTATGGTCATGTGTGATATTGCCTCATCCACGCCGGCCGTCTTGTCTGTCGCCCAATCCTCGTAACAGGTAATGGCGTAATTATTGGTGGGGCTTCGGGTGGCTCATTCTCCGATTCCGATGAGCTTACGTCACTTGATGAGGACGATGATGACGAAGATTCTTCTACCGTTATATCTTCCGACTCATCCCACTCAAGATCCGACCGACCATGAAACCGACGAATCTGGCAGACATGAGCGTTAAACCTCCGATGTGAGTTCTTCTTCCGGCGCGCGGGCAGATCTTCTACCAAATATGTTGTTGGACACACCTTTTTCACCACTTGGAACGGTCCGATGAATTTAGGCAACAATTTCTTTGTAAGATTTTTCTTATGGAGCTTCCGGCGAACGAGGACAAGATCGCCCAGTAAGAGCTCGGTGTCCACTTTTCTTCGTCTATCGACGCGTTCTTTTGTTTTTCGTTGCTTCCTAAGAATCCGCACCCGCGCTGCCATCCTCAAATCCGCAATACGCGACAAAAATTGCGAGTGCGACTCCTTCTCTTTATCCGGCCAGGGAAACATGTTTTCAATAGACAGGACTGGGAGACGACCATGCACTAGTTCGAAAGGAGTTATTTCCGTAGTGGCCTGTCTAGCCGTATTAATGGCAAATGCTGCCGCAGACAGATGCAAATCCCAATCATCATGGGTCGTATTAACGAAAGCACAGAAAGCAAGTGTCAACGTCCTGTTTACCCGTTCAACCAGCCCATTGGTCTCCGGATGCTCTGCGGTCGCAAAAACGTGGTCGATATTCCACCTGCTTGTCCAGTCAGAAAACAACTTCGAGGTGAAAGCCGTGCCCTGATCCGAAATTAGGCGCCGAGGTGTTCCATGCCGGAAGAGGATATTTTGCTCCAAAAAACAGTGGCAAATTTAGACGACGTATCTGGAACAGGCTGTACCTCGATCCACTTAGTCAAATAGTCGATCGCGACGATGATGTGGCGATATCCTGCAGATGTACTCTTAAATGGACCTAAATGGTCGACACCGATGAGATGGAATGGGGATGACGGTGGCTCGATGGGGAGGAGCTTACCAATCACGTGACCAATAGCATGTTTGTGTTTTTGACAGAAAAGACAAGATTGGACGAACACTTTCACACTCCTACCCAGCCGTGGCCACCAAAATCTACTTTTAATTCTAAATAAAGTTTTCTCTACTCCCTGGTGCCCGGATGAGGGAAAATCATGACAAGATTCAAGGACTTTGCGACGAAGGATGGAGGGAACGACTAAAAGAAATTTTCTACCCGAATGACTATTTTTTTATACAAGACTTTACCCCGAATAACAAACCGTTTAGACATATTGTTTTGAATTGGGGAACTCAAGGAAACGAAAATTGGTTGGAGTTGGCCGTCTTGTTGTTGCAAGAGGGCGACCTCATTTGATGCTAAGCCAGTTTCAGGCATATTTACGGCAATACAGCATGTTTCCTCTGTCTGAGAATCATTGGTTTCGACAATCGTCTCCGCCGGATTCCGAGACAGGGCATCTGCTACTTGGTTATCTACGCCTTTGACATGCTCAATGGTAAAATCAAATTCTTGAAGATCAAGCACCCACCTTGAAAATTTGCCCTTCAACTCCTTTTTTCCCATCATCCATTTTACGGAAGAACTATCCGTTTTCACAATGAAATGTCGACCATAAATGTAAGTGCGGAATTTCTTTAATGCCCACACAACTGCTAAACACTCCAGCTCGTTTGCGTGATAGCGCGTTTCTGCATCACTCAACTTCCGGCTAATAAAAGAGACAGGCCGATGACCCTCACCAGCATCTTGTGACAATACTGCCCCGAGCCCGATTTGACTTGCGTCTGTCTGGATGGTGACTTCCCGAACGTCATCGAAATGAGCCAGAACAGGAGCTGAGGTCAAGCGCTCGATGATCCTGTTCTTTGCGCCTTCTTGACGCTCGGTCCATCTCCATCCAGCATTCTTCTTCAAAAGTAAGTGTAAAGGGTGCGCAAGGGCTGCAAAGTCGGGTATGAAACGTCGATAATATGAAGCAAGACCTAAAAAACCGCGTAAGGACTTCAGATTAGTTACTGGCATTGTCGTTAGGGCTCGAACTTTTTCACTCTCTGGGCGAATACCTTCCGCGTCAACTACGTGTCCTAAATGAGACACCATGGTTGAGCCAAACACACATTTATTGACGTTCAGAGTCAAATTTGCTTGTTCTAGGGCTGTTAGAACCAGCTCTAGACGTGCCAAGTGCTCCTCAAACGTCTTCCCAAAAACAAGAACGTCGTCCAGATAGACAAGGCACATATGCCATTTCAGGCCAGCCAAAACCTTGTCCATTAAACGCTGGAATGTTGCTGGGGCACAGTTTAAACCGAACGGTAAACGAGAAAATTGATAAAGGCCGTCTGGGGTGACGAAGGCGGTTTTCTCTCGATCTTCTACCGCTACTGGCACCTGCCAATACCCGCTGGCCAAATCAAGACATGAAAAAAACTGGGCGCCTGCTAATCGATCGAAAACGTCGTCGATCCGAGGCAATGGATATACGTCACGTTTTGTCACTGCATTCAAGCGACGGAAATCGACACAGAATCGATATTCTCCCGATTTCGCCTTCCTCACCAACACCACGGGCGAACTCCACGGACTATAAGACTCTTCAATGATCCCGTCTTCCAACATTTCTTCGACCTTGTCGGCAATAATTTGGCGTTCAAAAGCAGACACCCGGTATGGCACAGATTTGATGGGACGAGCATCCCCCGTGTCGATGTGGTGCACGACATCTGTCGTGTGTCCGATGGCTCTTTTTGACGCCGGAAAACACTTTTGTCGACGCTCAAGCAACTCGACTATTTTTGCGCGCTCCAAAGGACTGAGTTTCTCCCCCATTCTGATTTGTGGAGCTAACTTAGAGAAATGATCTTCTGAGATCAAGGTTGCGCCAACTTCTGGAATTCCGCCACTTTCTGACACGCCAGACATTTCCACGTCTTCGTCTGCTTCAACAACACAAAAAAATGGCGCCGCTTCAACTTCAACTCCACCGAGGCGTAATTTACAATAGCAATTTTCACAATTCCTTCCCTAATATCTACAATACTCGACGGTATTACCCATTCTTTCCCCGGTTTTGAACAAGAATTAAATTTAACAAATCCCCTCCCCGAAATACAACTTGGCAATCTCCCATTCACAAACATGAGTGAATTAGGCGGGATGGTTTGGGGTCCGTCCACCTTAACAGGCATCCACCCACGGCGCTTTGACGGTGACTGTTCGGCGAGATACTCGCAAATATCATTCCCGATGATAAATTCTTCATTTCCTTCTACTCCCCCCACAACTAAGTCAACCGCTTCCCGTTTTTGCTCTTCGTCACACACGCAAACTTTTTCTTCTTCCGTTTCTTCATTAATTATATAAACGTCCTTCGCAAATCGTACCTTCTTCCCCCCCCGTTCCCCTAAGATTTCACCTTCCTTAATTTCCACGATTTTACTCCCTTCCCCATTCAAAATTTTACTCCCTTCCCCATTCAAAATTTTACTCCCTTCCCCAACTAGTTCAATCCTCCCCCTCTTAACCACTATACTTGTATTACTTTTAACGATCCAATCAACCCCCAAAATTAAGGCAAATGGTGCAGTCCTCAAGACAGTTACATTATTAATTTTTACAAGTTTACCCCCCCATTTAACGTTGAGTGGCAAAGATCCCTCGACGCGCACCGGTTTGTTGTCGACGCCCCTGAGTTTAGCTTTGTTCACCTTGCGGCTTGGATTTAAAAATTTGCGCACGACACTCAGCCGGACTGCGCTAACACTTGCACCAGAGTCGACGAGGGCTATAACTTCGCCTACTTTTTCGATCCAGACTTTGATAAGGGGTAAGGCAGGTCGGTTTTCAAAAAAAACAAAGCCTCTTAAGGGCGCCATTGCCGTTGGCGGGTAGACGCGTCGTTTTTTGCTGGGCAATCCCGGGCAATATGTCCATTCCTGTTGCAGACATAACAAAGTCTCTGTGGTGGGCCTCTCTGGGGCATGGGGCCTCCAGCGCGCGAACCACCGGCTATCGGGTTAACCGCCAGCCGCGACATCGACGTTGAAATCTGATTGACCAATCTGTCACCAAGATTTTGAAAAAGAGCCGCGAAATTTGGGGCAGGTGGGGCAACAACAGGTGGCGCAGGACATGCCGTGCCGTTAAAGGGTGCAGTGTATGTTACAGGCGGGGCAGGAATACCCATTTGAACACTCGATAAGCCAAGCTGTTCCAAGTCCCGTAGACGAGTTACGAAGTCAGTAAAATTGACAGGTAGCTGAGACGTAAGCGCCGCGATGTAAATTGGATTAGCTAACCCCCTAAGCAACGCCTTAATGATGTCTGCCTCTGGCAAAGGTACAGGAGAGCGCAGACATAATCTACGCTTGTCCAAAACGTACTCCAAACAAGATTCCCCTGGTTTCTGCACTCTTGCTTCCACCATTAAGCTCCACTCCAAAAACGACAAGGTGTGGGAAAAGTTTGTAACAAGGGCCGCCGACCAAAGTGGCCACGTACCATGGTTCTGCCCGGTTTGCGCATGCCATTGGGAAGCCGTACCTAAAAGACGTGTTACGGCAACCAAAAGACAGTTCTCGGCCGTCCAACCTTCTAACCCTGCTACCCTGTTTACTTGGTCAACAAACCCCTGTGCGTCCTCGTCTGCACTACCTGAAAAATGTGGTAGAGAGTTTACCGCCACTGTGGAAGGCCGAATAACAGGTGCATTGGGTGGTGCAGCAACAATGGCTTGCATAGCGGCTTGGTTTTGCTGTTGGCCCCCGATAACTTGAAATAGCTGCGCCATCTGGTTCTGCCTCGCTGCTGCGTCCGTTGCTACTGCCGTGGTGAACCCTTGTAACGCAGCGATGAGAGCTGCATTGTCCGCCATTTCAGTTTTGGTCGACGCTTCCGAAGGAGAAATGTCAAATTCCAGACGTTGTTTAGCAGCGTCGTTTGGTGGATAGCGAGGTACAGGGCGAACTAAACGGGGTCTAACCGGTTCTGGATCGGTTTGTTGGCTACGGTTCCGTAAGTGATAGTGGTGCTCAAAACCAAAAAAAGGTTCTTTAATTTCGGAATCCGTATCCGACATGCAGGTCCCGACGCCAGCAAAAGCAACCAAAAGAAAAAGACCCAAAACAGACGTGACTAATCAGTCGGTCAACCACGAGAAAGAAAAAAAGAAAAAAAACCCACTTGCAAAAAAAAACAGAATAAACATACATAAACGACGGCACCAGCAAAAGCAAATAAGGCAGGTGACGAACACACAAAAACCAAATTAAATACCCGACAAAAGCTTAGGTACACCAACCGAAACTCGCTTAAATTGTTGGCACGCAAAAAAAAAAAAAAGAAACAAGAAATTAAACGCCGAAAAATTAACAAAACAACAAAAGAAAATATTTCAACTTTGGCTTCAAAGCGAAAAAAACCACGATCCCACGGGAAACTACTTTGCGGGAGAGTCTGTCGCGTAACACAGATCCAATATGGCCACGCCCACGGTCACGCCTGCCTCCAACACGCGACTGGATCCAATATGGCGGCGCCCCTAGAATGTCACTTACACACAAAACACACAAAATATAAACCAAAAAAAAAAAAAAAATGAAAACTTACGGAGATTCACACACCACTTCACAAATTGACAAGACAAAACCTCAGAGAAAAGAGAGGAAAAAAAAAAATTTATAAATAAATACTTTAAGGCAGTGGCGTTCAGTAAGGCGACTTTTTAAAAGTCGTTCTAAGGCCTTGTAATCCCTCTTCTGACACCAATTGTTACGTTCGTAACGAGAACACTGGGATTTACCCTCGAAAGAGGCAATTAAATAGTTCAACGAAATAGTTGTATTCCGTCCCTGTACTTGGGATTCGCACAGTTACACAAAAAAAAAGGGAACACGCGAAAAGGGAATGGAAAAATAATCCGCGAGGGAAAGCCAGCGTTTAAACAAAGCCCCCTCTTATGGTCCTGTCGCTCAGACGGTTTACCCTCTACTGCCTTTTACAACAGGTAGACAAAGGCGTCTGGCTAATTGACCCGCCATCTGGCAGAGACAAGCACATAATTAGGGATGGGGATATTGGCGGGAGATACAATTGTAACAATGGAGCGCATTCCTTCCATCGTTGTCCTTGGCATTGACATCAATTCCCAGTTGGATTAAGAGTTGAATGGCGTCAATTAAATTCGAGTTTGAATTATTCTGACACAAATAATGGAGCGCATTCCTTCCATCGTTGTCCTTTGCATTGACATCAATTCCCAGTTGGATTAAGTCATTGATTTTTTTTATTAGACCAGACGAAGAGTCACGTAAACATAGTTGACGCAATTCAATTTCTTTTTCAGTGAGCTAGATTGGTCAAATTTACGATTAGGTTGTTTCTTCCTTATTTAGGACATAATATATAATATTACCTTATTGTTGATGGATTCCAGTTGTTCGACGACTTCTTTCGAAGTTATTCTTTTTTTCGGGTCGTCTTCCAACATTTTCCTTAGTAAGTCATCCTCATAATATTTGCGCAATTCACCATTAATTTCTATGATAAAGCAACAAACTCTTTATTATTAGAGAATAAAAATAGGGTGGAATTAAATTGGGAATTACTTTGCATATTCACCAGTTTTTTTTCAATTATATTTTTGTGAATTTCTGTTTCGCTGGAACCGTAAAGATGTTCTCCCTTCAAGAAAAGATAACCGAAAACGAGTCCCAGGACAAACACATCGCTCTGGACGGTGCCCCAAAATTCTTCCTGTTCCGCCTTTTCTTCTTTGATGAGCTTTTCCAGCACTTCCGGTGCGTACCAAGTTCTGGTTCCTCTCGCCCCAGTCCACGAGTGAAATCCCTTTCCATTGACGGATTTGGCCATTCCAAAATCAGACCATTTGATTATTATCTCTTCATTTTTGCCAGGACTTTTCATGATGAGGATGTTACTCGGTTTAATGTCTCGATGGATTAAACGCTCTGAATGGATGTATGCCAGTCCTTTAGCTAATTGGGAAAAAACTACGATTTGACGTGGCATACGTCCATCGTATTTTTTACGATCATCCGACTCCAAAAACAGTTGATCTAAAGAAGCGACACATAATTCCAATGCGTAGTACCTTGAACACATTAACGAAAACAAAAAATCAATTTTGAAATTATTTTGCTATTAAAAACGATAAAAAATATGTTACATAAAGTCGTTGTCCTTTTCACAATGAAAAAGTTTGATGATGTTTGGATGTTCTAACTTGAGCATTGCGTCTTCTTCTCTTTTGTCGACAAGGCGTAATTCAATTCTTTTTACTGCGACTTCACGACCTCCAAACTTTCCTTTAAATACCGCAGCAAAGCCACCTTGCCCAAGTAGAGCATCGCGGTCGAACCAAATTTTCATTTCCTTCTTATCTTTGTTTTGCAAATAATAAAACGTAAGAGCGGTGAAATCAGGAGTTTGCCGAACGGAAAAACACGTAATTTGACGCTGGACAACGTTGACTTGCCAACCAGAATCGATTTGAGATTACCAGATTATCTGTAAATCATCGAATCAATGTCAAGTCCAATGCAGATAATGATATTTTACTGTGTACCTGTTAATCCGTGGAAAGTGGCAGTGACGATCTTTAACGTGCGTTGCTTAAAGTTTCACTCGATTTTTGGCTCTTTTTCTTGTTTACAAGGTCGAATTGTAGACGACTCGTACAACACGAGAAAGAGAACGGCAGACCACGTCACGGGCACGCCCTTTTCCGGCATCGACAAAACAAGGGACAATTTAGGTGAATTTTTAGAATCTAATTTTAATTTTCGAAAGAGGTTTACCTTGGCTCTGCTTTCCACTTAATATTCCTCGATTGAAAACGAAGAAATAATGCCATTGAGGCCACAATTCACTGTCGGGATTGTCTTTTCTGCTTCCAATAGCCGTGAGTCGTGTAAAATGGTGAGCGTGATAGGCTGATAGTGAGTAAGTGACAGCTCGACTGGCGGTGAGTTTGCGCACAACGGGCCTTTTTAGTATTTTGGCCTCAATTCTATTTTGCTCAAGCTCCTCCCATTTTAAAGCATTTTCCATCGCCAGAGGGAGCCAAGCATTTTCCAAATGGCTTTCTATTTCTTCCCCTCCCTCTTCTTCTTCTCCTCGTTTTCTTTAGTTCGTGTTTTCATCATTTGTCGGAACTCTGTCTGAGAATTCGAACAAAAAGGAAAGGGAAAAAGGGAAACTGAAACAAGGTAAAAGGCTACCATCAACTCCTCAGTGTTGTTAAACAAAATGTGACGTAACTTTGCATCAGGAAAAAACGTAATTATAAAATGCCAAAATTTGTTTATTTTTTTCGTCACGTCCGTTTGTCACCGTGTTATACATATTTTTTGTTTGTTGTTGTTTAAGTTTTTCGTTGATTAAACGGGTGGCACTGCTATGGAGATGGATTCCTGATAAATTTTTCTTGATTTGCAGAATTACTAGGAACTTTGTGCCGACATTGGCACTGGGTCTGGAAGGCCGACAGTTTTCCGAAAATTCATAAAAAGCGCGTCCTTGAAATTTGTGCACGCGTTTCTTTTTCCAAATATTTTGACTGGTAGATGTATCGCCAGAGTGGTCGAGAATCGGGACAGGATAAGAGCAGTGTGCAATTACAGTCGTCCTTCGAGTGGGTTCCAAAATCGAATTTCGTTCCAACACGCCGTGGACTGTCTCACACCTTTCTTTTTCTGTTTTTTTTTTCTGTTGTAGATTATTCGTCAGTGCTTTTTAGTAGTTGGAATAACCAAGCAGCAGAAAGAGAAAAGAAAATTGCAAAAAAATTGGATTGAAGCAGAATTTCAACAAATTCCGAGCGCAGTTATAATTCGACTGGTGAAAAGGAGGGACCGCAGGGGCTCCGATTAGACGGTGGCTAGTCCTCGGCAACACAACATTGGAATTTGCCGAAATCTTTATTCAAAATTCACCTTTTGGGATTCTAGATGTTGTATTGTAGGGGTTTTCGCATAGAAAGCTTTTCCAACCTTCGGGCCGTTCAATAGCAACTGGAAAAACCTGGGCGTGGCAAATGTGTGGAGGGACCAAGGAGACGAGCGTGTCCCGGTAAATGTGAAGAAAATCGTTTCTGCTCTTGGCGACGTAAATTATCCCAATCCATAAATTTTTTTGATGTTGACTCGTTTAACTTCGAACGGGATCGACGGGTCTTCTTGCACCCCCAAAGCGAGTGGTTTCAACTTCCTCATTCAACTGTTTTGCATTATTACGATTAATAAGGCGAAAGTCATTCTGTAATGGGGGGAAAATAACAATATATAAATAATAATAAGAAAAACAATAAACAATAACAAAAAACAATACAAAACAAGCTGAAATGTTTCCTGTTAGAATGCTATACTTTTCAGTATGAGAGTTCAACATCGTCCTAGACTCCTAGCTGCCATATCCTTTCTTTTAGGAGGCAACATAAGTGGGATAGAGACTTTTGGGACACTTGGAATTTTGTTTTTCGACACTTGGACGAGCGGTTCGCGACAGTAGGACATCTGTCTAGCGACGTTTGGACTATTGGTTCCCGACGTTTGGGCGTGACAACGAAATGTTGCTGAACCCAGCGAGTCTTTTTTGGAGAACTTTTTGAGTAGAACTGTTAGCGACAAATGGACTCTCATGCAAATGACGAATAGTTCGGATTATCAAATGTGACTGTGAGAGTGAAACGAATTCACATCCAAATGCCCAGGTGAACTAATTTTTAGATTTTATTGCTGTCATAAGTAATCGAATAAGAATGTTCAAGATGTACTTGACATTATCAAACGTCACGCTGATCGTTTTACAGCTCTTTAACGATTACTAGGAATGTCGTGTTACAATAGATTTACTGGGGAAAATTAGCATTTTGTTTATTACCATTCGTTTGTAATTTTCTGAAACCTAAACAGTTGACCGAAAAGTGTTGCATCACTTCTTCACCCTGTTTAGGATAGATTGCTAAAGTAGAATAGGGGATTGGGGGAAAATATCAGATAATACGATACAGGTATCAATTCAACTTCTAGTAAAACGCGACTTTTTAGATGGTCAAGTTGAATGGTATACATAAATGTAGAGGCGGTCTGGGTGCCACTCAACGTAAGCGACGTTACAACATGTAAAAATCTAAATTTTCCTCAACAGAAATATAAAGTTTGTAGACCTAAGCATAAATCTACAATCCAATGGCTTCGGGGTTTTAAGTTACGTATTTGAATTTTGATGTGGAAAGATTCGGTTCGTGGTAGAGCGGGACCACGTACAGGAACCCTATGATATCCGCGTTTATATAATATGTGACAAGTATATTACCAAAAAATGTTAACCCATAAACTCGCGCCCTTTGCGTGGCATTTTTTGCGCATGCCTTGCTTGGGTGTCCAATATCTCAACATCAACTCATCCTTGCTAGACTGAGGACCAACGATCACATCCGGAACTAGGCGAAAGGCTGCGACAGGCACAAATATTACCCAAGGTAGTCGATCCGGTGCGGGGATAGTCTCAATCGGGGAAGAGATTTCGGTGCTCGGTGCGGTGATATCGGTGATCGGTGCCTTCCCCGATTATCAATGAATAGTGATCTAAATTGGCAGTTGCCCTACGGCCAACAAGAAAAAAATGTGACCCGTCACGTGATTCTCGTTGGCCTATTAGAACTCAAGGTCACTGGTAAGACTAACCCTCTATGGCTGTAGCGGTGCTATCGGTTAAGCACCGATTATAGCACCGTTCCGCACCGAACTTCCCCGATTCATTTAAATCGGGGAAGCTTAGCGGTGTCCCCGATTAGAATGTGATCGGGGCCGAGCCCTACCGATAATTGCTTCCGTTTTAAAGTTTTAACTGGGCAGATACCGGACAACCGTTAAAATATATTTCCATCAACGAAAATATCGAGAGAAAAAGTTTTGGGGGGTTTTTGCATTCATTAGATATCCTTGACTTGAGTTTGAGTACTTGACCTCGTCGGGTCGTCGCTCGAGCTCGACATGACCAAATAAGTGTCTGGTATTTTTTTTTTCGGTACAATGGTTTTATGCTGAAGATATTGCGAAAGCAGTTGTTTCAGACTAAATGCTCGAAAATCAAATGTAAACTGTACATCAGACTGCTTATCTCATCCGGTAGGAACTCTTAATCAACAATAACATTTTTACAGTGAAATGGTTACAGGCAGCACAACCGAATACGACGACAGGCATCGACTCACAAAAACAATTGCAACTCGAAATCAAAACCAAGTTTAACAATATAAATCACAGCAGTCGTGATCTTTTGACGACACTACGACTCTTCAACTTAGTTCCCGGTCAGAACTAATGACAGTAATTACATAAAGGATGACATTTAACTCCATCCACACCACACCGACAGCCTCCACTGGTATCTCCTTTACCCTGCATCCAAACCATTCAATTACCAGGGCTACAAACTAAAGAAAGTCAGAAAGCAGATTACCTTGGGACCCCAACGGTTTTGTTTGGTCACCCAACAAATTTCTGTGCGACAAACCGAACATCTGACCCAGTCGCAACCCCAACGTTTCATCAAAACAACTTGACAGTGGGGGCAGGAAAGAGCCTCTCCACTAGCCACCAATGCCTGCATCATCATATTGACATTTCATTCCATGAATCTATGATTTCTAATTAACGAGACTTACATCGATCATTTCTTTGGTCCGTTTGGCGTCCTCATCCGTCTCGGCGCTTTCGTTAACTTGATCTTGAAATTCTTTGCAATTGGCGCCTTCGTGAATAGCCTGACAGGTCAGGCAATTGCTTTTACGACAAACTGGGCAACGGAAGACATTGATGTTGTCCTCTTCGATGATGGCCCAGCCTGGGCAGTCGGCCGTCTGGCAATGGAACGCGTTTTTCATGGCCTTTTCAGCCAATCGCATGGAACGCTCCAAATGTTTCTCGTACAATTTGGCTCCCACCAATGGTGGGAGCCATTCATAAAAAAAACAATGAAATCACAAATAAAATTTAAAAAAACTAATTTACATTTTTAATTTCAAGTTCTTGTAGGATGGCGTCACAGGCGTAATTATCATCGCGGTACGGACATGTGATGGTGGCTTCGTCGCTGAATTCAATGACGTGAGCCAAACAATCCCTAAAACACGGTACAAATTTTGTATCTTAATTCGTAAAAATAATCTGTAGGCCTATTGGAAAACAAAAACCTGCAGAAATTGTGGAGGCATTCCCTGAGAGTGACGCCAACTCGTGCAGGGACCGTCATCAAACAAACTGGACAATCGAAACTCTGTGCATTAGTCACGACGTCACTTTGGTCCAACAAATCGACCAACTTCTTGTAATCGACTCGAGTTTCCTTAGTGTTGTCATCCGTCTCTGAGTGATCCATTGGGCGTTTATAGGCGCAAGCGTTGCATCCAGATGGTGTCGTTGGGTTCACCAATCCAGCATCTACTGAATTCAGCACAGCAGTTGCTCCTTCTAACAAGAATGCTGATGGGTTAACCGCTTTCGCAAAATAGATCCAACCACTAACCTAACTGCATTGGATGCTGATCGTTTATGGTCGTTGCTGTTAGGCGAGGGTCAGTTTTGTTAGTATCAGGTTGTAGAGGATGATCAAGTAATGACTGGGCGACGTTATTATTAACAAGGGCGGTTGGTCCAGCCACCAACTCATCGTCACTATCCTCGTCGCAAGTGCTGTATCGGTCCT